>NC_090646.1:349506527-349806527 GCF_040937935.1 Hyperolius riggenbachi
TAGCAATAAGCGTTAGCATTTAGCGCCAGTGATTTTAACACGATTAACGCATAAAAATCACTAAACATTTTCGCATTTTTTGAGTGATCGTGATTCATGATTGAAATACATTGCAATCGCAATTGTTTAAAAATCGCAAAAAAATGCTGCATGTAGCACGTTTTGAGTGTAGTGCTAATCGTAAATCACCAGCAATCCCGTGCAGTGAGATCACTTCCATCTAGTTAACATTGCGTTAGCGCTTTTTAAAGTGCTAGCGATCCCCCGCTAATCACCTAAGTGTGAATGAGCCCTAATACAGCTTCTTTTGCGAGAGACAAAACTGTAACCCAGGACTTCATGTCTGAAAGCTATGTATGCTACCTGTCTCCAGCAATTCATTTTGTTTTGTTTTAGTTTCAAATAGTTTATTAGCAGTTTTCCAAAGAAACATTACGGGCAAAGGTGCGTTCCAATGGGAAAGTATTTAAACAGATAGCAGTCAAAATAAACACATCCTTTATTGGACAAAATGCATTCAATTTGTTTTGTTTTATTTGAAACCCACCAAGATAAATGTGACAGCGGAATGCAGGAAATAAACTTTCAGGGGAGCCAAAAGTCTTTCTTGTACACAATGAAGATGACAAATGCAGGAGATAGACCTCCTCTACCAGGTAGACCTCCTCTACCACCAAAGATCTAAAACATGAAGCTCAAAGCCTACAGCTAGATAAAAGAAACCAGACACTGGTAGATATTTTTCATTATTATTATTATTATTATTTAGTATTTATATAGCGTCGATATATTACGCAGCGCTGTACAGTATATATATTGTCTTGTCACTAACTGTCCCTCAAAGGAGCTCACAATCTAATCCCTACTATTATCATATGCCTATGTTTGTATTATGTAGTGTAAGTACTGTAGTCTAGGGCCAATTTAGGGATGAACCAATTAACTTATCTGTATGTTTTTGGGATGCGGGAGGAAACCGGAGTACCCGGAGGAAACCCGCGCAGACACGGGGAGAACATACAAACTCCTTGCAGATGGTGCCCTGGCTGGGATTCGAACCGGGGACCCAGCGCTGCAAGGCGAGAGAGCTAACCACTACGCCACCGTGCTGCCCCATTATATTGGTGCATACATTTACCTAATTATTTATTTACCTTATTAAGCACCTTTTTTTTACCCATGTTTGCTTTAAGAACTAAGTATAGCTGGAAGTATTGCTGGCTAATGGGTGTACACCCCATCCCCTGCCACATACATCTGCATGTGCTGCCTCCTGTTAATTCTATAGTCCTCTGCTGCTTGCAATGGACAGATTCAGAGTGGTTTCATCATTTTTGTACTTTTCTCTTAGGCAATTCCATTTGGACAGGGCTCTAATTTACACAATGCTTTGAAGGTTATAATCCTATTTCCTGATTTGTCCGTTTATTCCAGTTTATCCACTGGAAAGATTTAGAGCATAACTCGTCAATTCTAATTCAGGAGAAAAACATCTACACCAGGGCTCTGTTTGAATAATAATGTCCATGTAGATGGGATGGGACTTTTAAGGCTAGTGGATCTCTGCTCTCATAGTAGCAGGGGTAGTTATAGAAATCCTGTACGTAGGTGGATGAAGGTGGCTGCTGAAACCCGTCGATCTACATATATATTACTTTCCCCTAGATCAAAGTAAATTGAAGTTTGTATTGGAGCCTTAAGCAAGTAAGAAGGTTACACAAGGGGTTATGCAGCACTTGCAAATATTAATCAACTGCCAGTCTGTCTCTCTCACATGTGTATGCTCTGCCTTGATTACATTGAGATTATTAAAATGTCTAGTAATTGAAACAGTGACAGTCTTGCAAAATGAGTAATATGTGTAATTTTTTTTACCTATATATCGAAAGTTAAAGTAATAGTCCATGTTTGAAACATTTTACTGGTTAATCTTGGCTAATTATTTGTACTTATTACCCCCGTACTAAATTTTATAATTCGCTACACACCCTTGATAGCAGAGCGAATGTCGAGATTTGCTCCAGGGAGTCTGTATGTAGAATCTCTGCCTTGGTGCATACCACAGCATCATACGCTTAGCATCATCAGGACCAGTGTGTAAATAGAAATCAGGCAATCTGGGTAGCAGCCTCAAGCTGATAACTTTTAGAAGGTCGAGATCTTTCATGTTAAAAAGGAACTCCTCACAGCAAGTAACATAAGTCACTGGATGCTTTACACTCTCCAGGAAACATGCAATTGTGCAAGCAGTGTCCTGAAATTACCTTGATTATGTAATTACATCTTATGTCATCTAATATACCAAATTTCTGGAAGCTTTCACATTTGTGTCTGGCTTGGACCACAGCCTCAGATCTGTGCTATGTAATTTTATTTCTCACTCTCTTTCTCTATGTGACAGCAAGTAACCCATTGGGGTTAGACTGGGAACAGCTAGCGTATATAGTCATATTGCTTATGATTCCAGGATACCAGATGTCTGCTGCAGGTGGGCTAGTATGCAATAGTTTTAGCTAAATGTAGAAGTCATGCACAGGTAGGCAGAAAAGGTTGTGTGCAATTCAAGGCTGTATTCTCTGTGTACCTTTAATGGTCATGGGGGTAAATTATGCTGACGCTATTGACTATTAAGTACATTAAATAAGCTTGGAGTTATGTTCTGTCATTTTATTGATTTTTGTATACTTTCATTTTAATTAGTAAAGTAAGGATTATAACTGTTTCAACAATAATTGATTCTTAAATTAAACACTAATAATGGGGGGGTCTCGCGGGTTTAATGTCACTTGTGGTCAATGGGGTTTATTACCAGTAATTAAGATTGCAATAAGCTGTACTGCAGCACCCCTGCATTCACTTCACCTGGGAGCCACACCTAAATGCCTTAAAACTATGGAATCTTAAACATGTGAGCTGGTGTGTTATGACTTACCACTGCTCATCTCCTATGGCCTTATAGTCCAGCTAACACAATTTTGGAAGCTATACAACGTTGCCAAACACGGTCAACTCCCAGGAAAGCAAGTAAAGTATATGTCCCCCCCCCCCACTTCCCCCCAAGTTGTACCAGTCCCACCTCAATGACCTATAGGAGTTGGTTATGAGCAGAAGGAAAGTGCAAGTGTATAGTCCCTCTCAACTCCTATAGTGTTTAGGGAGAGGAGGGCCTTGTGAGGAGCAGAACCATAGCCTAGAATTTATAAAGCAAACTTCCCCTAAGGGAGGTTCGTAAATACTGTGGGCCGCTGGAGGAGGTGACAGGCATTATTTACCTTTCAGGGGCTGTTCCCTAGCCCTCGCTCTGTATGGGCTCTGCCGTCTTCTCCACCAAGACCAAAAGGAGCTACAGTCTTACATGTCCATGGCTGTGTTGCATGTTGCCGACTGGCGCAACGCATGCTGGGAGATGTAGATCTTTATTGTGAGTACATCTCCTGGTTTGAGCTTGACATTGCTGCAACTGTGGGTCTGCCAAGAGATGATGGTAATCCCCATACAAATGTGGGCTAGAGAGCAGCTCCAGATGGTAAGTAATGCTTGTCATCCCCCCCAAGCAGCCCATACTATTTATGAACTTCTCTCTAGGGTGAGGTTCTTTTTATATATTTTTAGCTCAGCAGTGCAGAGTTGCCTTTAAGATCTTTAAAGATGAAGATTGGGTGGATGGACTCTTCCAGTAGCTATTGCCATTCTTTTAATAGTTTCTGCAGGAACATGGGACCAGAGCTTTAGCACTGCTATTTCGGAGGTGTCTAATGCCAACACGCTTATGAACCAGATTAAGGACCACATCCAGATAAGGCACCAGAATCAACCAAACACACTCAGACAGACACTCCACGGGCCCTCAGGTGGCTGAAACAATACTTATCTCTAATGGTCAGTAAAAACCCAGGTATCTTGTACTAATTGGCAATAGCATCTACAAGTCTTCTGTGTATTACCCATGATCCTACCACTAGTGTCCTTTAGAGCAGGACATGCACTGCAGCATGTCAGAAAATACCAGGGGTTGCCAGACCACCCCTGAAATGGAAGCCAGCCCTTCCACAGCCAACTGCAGATTTAAATGAACACTACAAACATTGCTAATTCCAGGATATGCTTATAAACCAGACTAAGGACCACACCCAGGTATGTGAAATGTGTAAACTCTTATGATGCGGCAAGAAGAATAAAGCCTTTTTATGGCATGTGCAGACTGTTTTCTTCTATTACATATCGAGCATGCTTACCTCAATGGGTGTGCTTTTTTTTATCACAGCAGTCAATAGCCAGACATTTTTGGATGAGTGAACTGTCTAGCATGCTATCTCTGAAAGTTACTGACCAATCAGATGCTGCTCTTTGAGCTGAAGCTGTCACACTTTCCCCTCTCAAGATTATGTGATGCTTTTTGGAGCCGCAGCATAAATGTTTTTTGGGGGGTTTTTTTATGACCACAATTGCCAGGAAGGGGAAGCCATGGTGGCTGCACTATTATGGGGAAGGGGGTGGGGCCATCATGGCTGCACATTTTACAGTGGTATGGAAAAGTATTCGGCCCCCTTGAAGTTTTCCACATTTTGTCATATTACTGCCACAAACATGAATTTATTTTATTGGAATTCCACGTGAAAGACCAATACAAAGTGGTGTACACATGAGAAGTGGAACAAAAATCATACATGATTCCAAACATTTTTTACAAATAAATAACTGCAAAGTGGGGTGTGCATAATTAATTTGGCCCCTTTTGATCTGAGTGCAGTCAGTTACCTATAGACATTATAAAATATAGGTAACTACCAGGCTAGCAGCACCCATTGTGCTATCCTGTTTTGCATGGTAAGTATTTAGTTTTGCATATGTTTTGCATCTGTCTGATTGCTGAGTGTGCATTTGAGCTATTTAAGCGGTGCATATGAGGTGATGAGTCATTCAGTTGCAGCCCATATTGGTGAGCGCTTGCTTTGTTTTCTGCTACCTATAGACATTGCCTGATGAGTGCTAATGACTAAATAGAGTGCACCTGTGTGTAATCTAATGTCAGTACAAATACAGCTGCTCTGTGAGGGCCTCAGAGAATATTGGGAGCAACAACACCGTGAAGTCCAAAGAACACACAAGACAGGTCAGGGATCAAGTTATTGAGAAATTTAAAGCAGGCTTAGGCTACAAAAAGATTTCCAAAGCCTTGAACATCCCACGGAGCACTGTTCAAGCAATCATTCAGAAATGGAAGGCGTATGGCACAACTGTAAACCTACCAAGACAAGGCCATCCACCTAAACTCACAGGTCGAACAAGGAGAGCGCTGATCAGAAATGCAGTCAAGAGGCCCATGGTGACTCTGGACGAGCTGCAGAGATCTACAGCTCAGGTGGGGGAATCTGTCCATAGGACAACTATTAGTCATGCACTGTACAAAGTTGGCCTTTATGGAAGAGTGGCAAGAAGAAAGGCATTGTTAACAGAAAGCATAAGAAGTCCAGCTTGCAGTTTGCCACAAGCCATGTGGGGGACACAGCAACCATGTGGAAGAAGGTGCTCTGGTCAGATGAGACCAAAATGGAACTTTTTGGCCAAAATGCAAAACGCTATGTGTGGCGGAAAACTAACACTGCACATCACTCTGAACACACCATGCCCGCTGTCAAATATGGTGGTGGCAGCATCATGCTCGGGGGGTGCATCTCTTCAGCAGGGACAGGGAAGCTGGTCAGAGTAGATGGGAAGATGAATGGAGCCAAATACAGGGCAATCTTCGAACATCCGAACATTTTGTATAGCGCTTTTCTCCTGTCGGACTCAAAGCGCTCAAGAGCTGCAGCCACTGGGACGCGCTCAGGAGGCCACCCTGCAGTGTTAGGGAGTCTTGCCTTGAACTCCTTACTGAATAGGTACTTGACCTAGCCAGGATTCGAACCCTGGTCTCCCATGTCAAAGGCGGAACCCTTAACCAGTACACTATCCAGCCACTACTTGGAAGAAAACCTCTTGGAGACTGCAAAAGACTTGAGACTGGGGCGGAGGTTCACCTTCCAGCAGGACAATGACCCTAAATATAAAGCCAGGGCAATAATGGAATGGTTTAAAACAAAACATATCTATGTGTTAGAATGGCCCAGTCAAAGTCCAGATCTAAATCCAATCGAGAATCTGTGGCAAGATCTGAAAACTGCTGTTCACAAACGCTGTCCATCTAATCTGACTGAGCTGGAGCTGTTTTGCAAAGAAGAATGGACAAGGATTTCAGTCTCTAGATGTGCAAAGCTGGTAGAGACATACCCTAAAAGACTGGCAGCTGTAATTGCAGCAAAATGTGGTTCTACAAAGTATTGACTCTGGGGGGCCGAATAATTACGCACACCCCACTTTGCAGTTATTTATTTGTAAAAAATGTTTGGAATGATGTATGATTTTCGATCCACTTCTCACATGTACACCACTTTGTATTGGTCTTTCACGTGGAATTCCAATACAATTGATGCATGTTTGTGGCAGTAATGTGACAAAATGTGGAAAACTTCAAGGGGGCCAAATACTTTTGCAACCCACTGTATATGACCCCTGGCAGACTTTAGTGCCGGGGTGCCCATTAGGTAGATCGCGAAGGCCTTCATGGTAGATCCCGACCCCACTACATTTTCCATTCTGTATATACAAGTGTGCTCCTAAAATTGTACATAGGTAGATCACTTTGACTTGCTAATTTTAAAAGTAGCTTACAAGCCAAAAAAAGTGTGAGCACCTCTGCTCTAGTGGTTTCATCAACTTCACATGACTAAAGAGGATGACAGGTAAGCATGTATTGTGGCACCACCGCCTCAGTTGGGTGCCAGGTGGGGTCACTAAACAGTAAAATTTGATAAGTTAAATTACTAATATTTTATTAAGCATACCTGGGACCTAACTTAACCTTAACCCTTCAGTGTATGTGCCTAACCCTAACTCCTACCTCATGCCTAACACTACCCCCCTCCCCGTAGGTGCCTACCCTGAACCCACTTTTGAGTGCCTAACCATAAAGTGTACCTGAGGCGACATGACGTGACATGATCAGATAAACATGTGTTTGTACAGTGCAAAACATATGAAAGGAACACTATTAAACCAGTTGTTCTAAAATGACAATGTACAAATAATGTTCAAGTAGCTGTGTAAACATATTCCTACTTTTCATGTTAAATATCAGAGGCAAAAGCTGTAATTTGTTGTGTATAGTTTGTAGCTGTATTAGAACAATTAGAACAAAGAATGTAGCAACACGACTGTATATTCAAAAAAGTAACAAAGTTTATTAAACAACCAAAGACATAATTAAAAGCTATAAAAACTATAAAAAATCCCCAAAACACTACAAATATATAGATCTCCTGGTAACTTCATTAATAGCAATGTATGGCCACAAAGTTGGGCAAATTTATGCAAAAATAATGGGTAAGTTACATAAAAAGGTGGTAATCAAAAAGATTCCTGCACCCTAAAGTGCAAATGTATTAATGATGCAGTACCAGTTATTTATAATGCAACTGGTGACATAGACAACTAATCAAAAATTGTTTAGAAAAAACAAAAAATATATATATAAAAAACAGAGTGCAATCAATACATCAAGGAAGAAAAAACGTGACAAAATCTATATGGCATGTAGATGCACACCACATCCACATGAAAAACAACATGCAAAAAACTTTTGGTGAGAAAATTTAGTTCACTGCATAGATGTCAAAAATATTATATTAGTAAGGCCTCATACAAAGCTAAGTGCTGCAGCAATAGATTGTGCAAGAAAAAAAACCTATATATATATATATATATGTATATATATATATATATATATATATATATATATATATATATATATATATATATATATATGGTGGCTTATATATATATGGGGATTGCTGCCCCCATTATTTTTGCATAAATTTGCCCAACTTTGTGGCCATACATTGCTATTAATGAAGTTACCAGGAGATCTATATATTCGTAGTGTTTTGGGGATTTTTTAATAGTTTTTATAGCTTTTAATTATGTCTTTGGTTGTTTAATAAACTTTGTTACTTTTTTGAATATACAGGCGTGTTGCTACATTCTTTGAACATTTAATGCCCACTATAAAGGTATTTTTTTCTTTGAAAGTGATAAAATGGCTTTGTTCAGGAATCTCTATAGCTGAGTCTGTCTTCTGCCCAAGCCTGCCCCCTTGTGGTTCTACTCAGGAATCATTATACCTGAGTCATTATAGCAAAGCCAGACTGAATGCTCAGTCGGGGATTTTATCTGGGCTGATAAGAAGCAATCTGAACAGTAAATAATGAAACAGAGAGCAGGGTAGGTGTTTTCTCTAATGTTCCTACTGATATATATGGTAAAATACATGAGGGTGCTTCGTCTCTGGTTCACTTAAATGGGCCCAAATAACCCGCTCCGGTGACAGCTGCCTAATAGGAGCAATGATTGAGGAAGATGTGGGAACAAGTTATGTGTAGAGTCTTTTTCTATAAATGTTTTAAAAGGCAGTTTCAGAAATAATAAATTATACAAGCATGTAGTAATTTAAAGACAGTAACATCATTTTTTGTACTTACAATTAAGGGCCGTTCGCTCTGTGACTGTGATCCTGAATTTAAGCTGAAGAAAAAGATTTGTGTACACCTGGATAAAGTGATCAAACGGTTTCTAACTGCAGTCGCCCTGCAGTTGACCTTCACTAAAATTAATATTAAAAGGCCAGTTGAATCTCAGTCAAGAGCCTGTCTAAACAGTTCCTTAGGGGTTATAGAGACAGAGCTTTGACTTCAGTTGAGCTGTCATTTCAACGTCAACTGCAGTTTGAAGTTATTTGCTCACTGTTCACAGGTTTACATCAATCTTTTCCTTCAATAAAGGCTGAGGATGAAGTCAGAAAGTGACCTGAACTCAAGTCTCTTTGTACACTGGCCATTATAAAATCACAGAGGCACTTTTTTTTTTTATACCTGTGGGTGCTTCTGTCATTGTCTTCTTCACCTCCAGTTATATACAAAATATACCTTATATATAAAAGTAAGAGCAGATCCAGTTGCAAAAGCAGAAAAAATGGAGAGGGGCAATTACTTTTTCACGGCACAGTACCTTCTGTCTATAGCTAGGTGCTTTGATCCCAGTATTATGCAGCTGTCTTCCATCAGCTATTTTTATCATAAGATTCAACCTTTCTTTTAACATTGTTCCACAATGTGGTGCATTTCTGTGCCTTTTATATTGCTGTCTATTAAAGTGTAATCTTGGGTATGCCTGCAGTTGCACAAGAACTACTATAAAAATTAAGCTTAGCTTTGCTGTTTGAGATTTACATAGTAATAACTTAAGTTCTAGTTCACCCTCCCTTTTTATTACTGCATTTCATAGCATAACGTATGCTAGTCATACCAGGAGACTCATAGAGGCTATTTTAAAAATGCACCGAATAGGGAGGCTGCTTAGTTTGTTTTTCTGCACTATACAAAGCTTTGGATCATAAGTGTGACACTGCAGACAATAGTAGAGAAGTTTGGACTACTCAATGGAGAAGGGAGTACGGAGGTGGTCGAGGCTTTAGTGCTGTTTTCACAGGAGCACAGAGCTTAAAGTGATCCTGAGCCACAGCTCGGGATCAATATCAGATAGATATCTTCTTAAAGGACTTACGAGCCCAAACTGTCTAAAAAAGCAAAGTACCTGTAAGCTGTTTAAATGCACGGAGGACGCCGTCCGCGCCCTCCGTGCAGTTCCGCCGGGTCCCCTTCCTCAGATCGCCCCCCGCGCCGACCCCGACCCCCCAGGCCGGGTCGGGCTCTCGTGCCGCTCTCAATATGGCCGCTTCCATTGGCCGCGGCTGCGCAGTCCGCCTGGCCGCGAGTGCGGCTGCGCAGCTCTACGGCCAACCCCCCGAACCACGCACTGTAGCGTGGATCAGAGGGGTTGGCCGTATGGAAGCGGCCATATTGAGAGCGGCACGAGAGCCCGACCCGGCCTGGGGGGTCGGGGTCGGCGCGGAGGGCGATCTCAGGAAGGGGACCCGGCGGAACTGCACGGAGGGCGCGGACGGCGTCCTCCGTGCATTTAAACAGCTTACAGGTACTTTGCTTTTTTAGACAGTTTAGGCTCGTAAGTCCTTTAAGAGGGATAAGTCTCAGGACCCTACTGAAGCTTCCATTGCTGATGTAAAGCCCCCCTTTGCCGAGCCCGCCCACTCGCTCATGTGCAGTATCACAGAGCCCATGGCTCCGGCTTACTGCGCATGCGTGGGAAGGCTGGATCGGCTATTGCACAGCCACACTGGAGGAAGAAGAGCTGTGCAGCCCTGATATGATTAGCAACAGGGCACATTATTAGGCACATACCTTTACTTTATGCAACGAAAGCCCCGTTCAATTTTTCCCACTTTTTCAGTGTCAAGCAGTGTCTCCGTTGACCCTCCTCCACCTTGTCACTACCCCTAGTCAGTTATGGTGCATACACTTCACATTCTGTATCTCACAAGGATCAGGACTCGTTACCTCAGGCGACAGTTTGGGGTCCAATGTTGTACAGATGAATCTCCAAGCTAGAGACCTTCTGTTGCTATGGAGAGGAGCAATGGCACCGTGCACACTGGAGAGACTTGTAGTGGGTGGGGTGAGTAGAAGAGCAATGCCCTTGGCCTTTGCTCGGCTCAGTTGATCCGCCAGGCGTATCACCCGACAATGAATTGAGGAGGATAGGAAGCAGCTGTACACATGCTGGATTTATGGCAGAGATTGCCCTAACCATCCGCTTTTAGGCAAGAATCTTGGGTGTGCACAAGTCTGTAGTTGAAGTCTGGGACTTCCCAGCAAGGGAGTCTAAAGTTTCACAACATTTACATTTGAATGTTAACAACGAACGGTTTTGTGTATGTCTTAAGAAAAAAATTGTATTCTTATTATACAGGAAAAATAATTAATGGAAAAATTAGGGGAAAAAGCAATATTCTGCAATTTCTCTAACAAAATTTCAGCAGTAATATATACTGTATAGTTTATATGCAAGTGTGAACATTCTGCTCTTTCTTCTCATTCCTAGGATAACAAATGTGGGCATTCTGAATAATATGGGTTAATTACACTGTCCTCAAATATTCATGAACAGAGATGGTTAATGGCATGCCAATAATTTTGGCTTGCATGCAGAATTCAGCTGGCCTGTTCAGAATTGGCAGGAAATTAATTTGGTTTGCCCAGATGCAGTCTGGCTACAGTTTGCATTAAGTTTGCACGCAAGCCGAAAGTGATTTAAAAAAGCCAAGAAAGCAGTGATAAATACACATTTTTGTTTTCTAACAGGTAGCTTTGTGTTAAAAAAAAGTCTGTTACATTTTTTTCTTCAATCTAGGTGCCTCAGAGTGTAATCCCGGTGAGGCACCTGGATTATACACCAGTGACCAGTCCTAATAGTCCTGCAGATGGGAAACCTTGTAGCACTTCAAAAAATGTTTTTTTTTTGCCTGTCACTGTTCATTACCACACAAAGCATGAAAGTGACAGGTCATCTTAGGACACAAAGAAGGAGAGAACCTCTTACTATAGAGTTGAGTTGTCTGAGTTTGAAAAGTTATTTGTTTTGGGGGCTCCTCCTGTACATCTAGTGTCGTTCCTGTATAGAGAGATGAATCGGATGGGAGATGGGAATTTTCCATGCTATTTAGATAGGTGGGAGGAGGACATTGGCATCTCTTTGGATAATAATCAGAAGAGGAAGATTTGTATTTTAGCTCATGCTACATCTGTGAGTTCTAGAATAAAAGAAATTAATTTCAAATTGTTATCTAGGTGGTATAGGACACTGGATAAATTAGCTGTAATGTATCAATGAATAAGTGATAGATGCTGGAGAGGGTGTGGGGCATAAGGTACACTGTTGCATTTGGTGTGGGAGTGTCCGGTTATTTCGGGGTACTGGAAAGGTGTATTGGAGTGTATTGGGGGATTGTGTGAAGGAGAGGGTGATTTGGATGCTGTGAAAGTGTTGCTGAATGAAACATGTGCATCTATTGGTAGGTATAAGAGATCTTTGGTACCTCAATTATTGATTGCAGCTAAGAGTCTGATTCCGGTTAAATGGAGATGCCAGAGGTCTCCATCCCTTAAAGAATGGGTTGAAAGAGTTAACCTACTTAGCGGTAACCCAGAGGGTGCCGCTCAGACCCTGCTGGGCTGATTTACATAATTTTTTTTTTGCTACACGCAGCTAGCACTTTGCTAGCTGCGTGTGCATAACGATCGCCGCCGTCACCCACCGAATCCCCGCTATCCGTCGCGCCGCCCCCCCCCCCCCCTCCAGACCCCTTGCGCTGCCTGGCCAATCAGTGCCTGGCAGCGCTGAGGGGTGGATCGTTGCACCCGCCATGGCGACGGGGAAGCCCATACAGGGAATCCCGGCGGCGATTGGAGGGGTGGGAGGGATAGCGAAGGGAGGGGGGAAGCATGTAGCTAGCGCTAGGCTAGCTACATGCTTTAAAAAAAAAATTCAAAAAAGTGCTGCGCTGCCCCCTGGCGGATTTATTGTACCGCCAGGGAGGTTAATAAGGTAAAGGGGTTGGAGAATCAAATTGCATTACAACAAGATAAACTAGAGGGGTTTAATGTAAAATGGGAAAATGGAATGAGTTTCAGGATACAAGGGAATATGGGGATATGATGGAGATGTAGAAGGAGGAGTACTCTGGGTAATGGAAAGGGATATTATAGGAGGGAATGGAATGTAGGGGATGTATGAAGAACATTATGGAACTTTTTTGTGATTTTCTGTTCTAATGAGATATTAATATGATGAGGATTCTGACTGTGGATAAGGGAGGAGGAGGGGATTGGGTAGAAATTTTTGGTGAATATTTGGTGATTTTGATGAAATGAATACCGTTGTCAGGAATATAAGATTGGAATGTTCATTTTTCCTTGATAAACTATGTGAAAAAAAAGGACACAGAGTCACATCTGTTACAAAAAGCATACACTGCTTTTATACCTGGCAATGGCTGTCCACATTGGTTGTCCTTTAGGTAAGGGCTGGTTCAGACGGACGTTTGGAGGCGTCGCGTTCGTTGGCGTTGCGTTCGTGATGCGTTCAGGCTTTCAGCAGCGTTCGCATTGCGTTCGGATGCGGTCGCGTTTTTTCTTCCCCTAGAGGGACATTACCCGTCGCGGTTAACCGCCCCTGGAAGCAACATGTAGCTTCCAGGGGCTCCTTGAACGCCAGTGAAAATCGGGACCCGAACGCCGCGTTTGTGCAAACGCGCGTAAAAGCTTGGTACAAACGCTCCCATTCACTTGAATGGGAGCGTTTAACGCCAAGCCCCGAACGCTGGCAGTAAACGCTCTGCAAACGTCCGTCTGAACCAGCCCTAAAGCTTTCACTGCTCTTATCAGTCCTCTGCTTTTGTCTGTAGCTGCCAGTGGTATGCAATAAATCAGTTAGGGACTACGCCTCATAAGTGGGTTAAGCCTCATACTCACATTAGTTGGTACTTGGCTGAGGAGGCCATCTCAACTGAGAATCTAGTGTGTGTAAAGGTGTCCCACAGATTTAAACAACACTGACGATCACGTGAATAGTTCTCGTGTTTACCCATGCCCCACTTAAGCCAATACTACCTATTGTCCCTGCTTTATATCCCAGCTACTTGGATGTATAGAGCTTGTTGCCCTTTATGTCGGCCTACGGTTTAAGCTTCGGTCAATCAGGAGTAAGAACAATAGAGACAAGACTACGTTTTCCATCTTCTCTAAAAAGTGCCATAGGCAGCTGAACTTTAAATATGGCCCTGACTACGGTAGCTATCTTGCATTGTACTGTTATGCTGGGCATACACGGCGTCAAGGGAGGCTTATCAATTGAGCCCGATGGCTCGATTGATAATATCCGACGTGTCCGATCACTGCGGGGATCGATTCCGCGCTCGATACCCGCGGGCGGACAATAACGGCGAATCGAGCGGAAGATAAGAAGCGCCAGCGGGGACAAGCGGGAATCGATTCAGGCACACGTGCGGACGAGCGGGGACACGCGGGGATGCGGCGGGAGTCGATCCGGCAGCTAATCGAGCCGCCGGATCGACTCGTGTATGCCCAGCATTAGAGTCCTAGGTTAAAATCTTTCCCAGGTCACTGTCTGTGTGAAGTTTGCATGTTCTTCCTGCATTTGCATGGCTATACTCCCAATTCTATTTGAATGAGGTGGATACAGCATTGAGCTGTTAAGGTGCAAAATCTGTAGCTGGATGCTTAGTCATTTGATTAGGGGACCAAAACTGTCCCAGTGCTTACCTTACGCAGCAGTCAAACAATCTCAGCGTTGTTTTTATGGCTCTGAATGACTGTGTTGTAGACCTCTGGTATTCTTAGTGCCACATATATTTTAGCACTAAACTCCAATTTACGGGGTTTTTTTTTACGTTTGGGTATGGTAATGTGTAGAGATTGTTGGAGGGTTTGCCAAGACATTTTCTTTGCTTTTGGAGCTTAGGTTGGGTAGTTCATTTGAGAAGGATTTTTGAGGTGTTGGAGGGACAATACCTTTTTTACATTAGCAAGGGAGTTCTTTTTTAGGGGGTGGATTACCTTAGAAAGAAGTTTGCTATGGTTTGGTAGCGAAATAGTTTATGTTGGGAAGCATTCTGTTGGGAATTGCCAACAACAACATATATAAATTTGCACAGGCGATGTCTCGCAGCAAAACCATTATCGATTCTCAAAAGTAGCCCTTGCCTATTCTCTCACCTTATCCAATTGCTTTAATGAAAAGCTTCTCCCTGACACCTCACCGCCACAACAGACTGCCAGAGGAGAAGGTTGCAGTATCCTTAAAAACTTCTGCCCATGCTTGGACCCCCTGTTGTTTGAACATCATGACAATACTAAGCCAAGCAGAAAAAAAGCAGCAGTAACCAGGCTGCCAGTTGTTGCCACTATCATACGCACTGCTTATGGTCACGCCACCAGATTTTCAGAGCTGGATTTTTAACTGTAGAAGGTTGGTTTTATCCTGGCACTCTGATAACTCGGCCATTAGATGGTACATTTAGGTCTGCGCCTCAAGTTGTACTTTAAGTAATCAGACGGTTCATACTGAGGAGCATTTGATTTTGGTGTCCTTCAGTGTGCTCTGATGTGGATATGGTAAGAGCTTTCTCCTTGTACTCTGAAATCTTTTTCAAATATGTTCAAGCATCTCAAAAAATGTTTATACACATATGCAGAACAGTCAATCAGTGCTTCAGATTGTGTTTGTGCTTTCTTCTTGAACATGAGAAGTGATGTTATTGGATGAATGACACCGAAGTGTGGAATTAGTATCATTGTGAAAGTCTATCCATCGTTTTTGGAACAGTACAGTGAATTAAGCATGATTTGTCAAGGAGAAAATGGTCTTCTATTGAACATGTACACTGGTTTTTATGTAGTGGATTAAACAAAGCCCTGCAGCCCTTAACCCAAAACAGTACAAAGTACAGCATACTGTAGATTTGTTAAAACATATGTTAATTACATGGGATTACCTGAAATGCAATCCCCATAATGCATCACTTCAGGAGATTGGGTACAGCCCTGAATACCACTCCATAGTTAGTCATGTGTGCATCCAGACCTGCTGGGTTTTAGCACATCTGTCTGAAAGGACAATTGAAATGAGAAGAATATGAAGGCTGCCATATTTATTTCTTTTTAAACAATATCAGTTTCCTGGCTGTCCTGCTGATCTATTTGACTTCTGTAGTGTCTGAATCACACACACCTAACACAAGTAAGCAGGAAATCAAGTCAAACTTCAGTCAAACATCTGATATGCATGCTTGTTCGGGGTCTATGGGTAAAGATATTAGAGGCAGAGGATCAGCAGGACAGCCAGTCAATTTGAATTGGTTAATAGGGATGGTCGGATATGCCAATTTCCAATTCCGCAGTAAATCCGCATTCCGCCATTGCCAATTACCGCTACTGCTACCAATTTCGCTTTCCGCTACCAATTTCTGCATTCCGATGCGGATTTCCACCGGAAATCGCGGAAATTCCCCCCAACTTTAACCACTTCCCAACTGAGGGGTTTTACCCCTTCAGCATCCGAGCAATTTTCTCCTTTCAGCGCTCCTTACATTCATTCGCCTATAACTTTATCATTACTTATCGCAATGAAATTAACTATATCTTGTTTTTTTCGCCACCAATTAGGCTTTCTTTAGGTGGGACATTATGCCAAGAATTATTTTTTTCTAAATGTGTTTTAATGGGAAAATAGGAAAACATATGGGAAAAAAAACATTATTTTTCAGTTTTCGGCCATTATAGTTTTTAAATAATGCATGCTACTGTAATTAAAACCCATGAAATGTATTTGCCCTTTTGTCCCGGTTATAAAACCATTTAAATTATGTCCCTATCACAATGTTTGGCGCCAATATTTTATTTGGAAATAAAGGTGCATTTTTTTCAGTTTTGCGTCCATCCCTAATTACAAGCCCATAGTTTATAAAGTAACAGTGTTGTACCCCCCTGATATAAATATTTAAAAAGTTCAGTCCCTAAGGTAACTATTTATGTATTTCTTTTAATTGTACATTTTTTATTTTTTTTTTAATTACAAAAAAAAAAAAAATGGGGAGTGTGGGAGGTAATGAGTTAATTTTTTTGTATAAGTAATGTATGTGTGTGTGAAAAATAGTTTAGGGTGTAGTTTACTATTTGGCCACAAGATGGCAACAGTTTAATGCGACCTCCAAGCTTCCTTCCGGAAGCTTGGAGGAAGTACAAAGAGGCTGGTATTTTTTTTTTTTTTTTTACAATGATCGAGCTGCTTAGCGAAAGCAGCAGATCATTGCGGGGGCAGAGATCAACGAACGGGAATGTATTTTCCCGTTCATTGATCTCCGGGCGAGCGGGCAGCGGCGTGCACGATCGCGGGAGTGCGAGCGGGAGAGCGGACATCGGCGGTAGCGGCGGTAGCGGCGGGGGGTGCATATATCTACGCTCCGGGCGGGGAAGTTAAGTCCAAAGGAGCGTAGATATACTGTACGGCGGCGGGGAACCAGTTAACATCGATTTTCTCAAAAACTATAAGGTCTTTTTGAAAACGTTTTTTGCATCTTGTTCACAAGATTCTGTTTAATAAACCCTGAAAATTTGGTGTTTCTAGGACTTACGGGGGCTTTGCTATTAACCGCTAAAGTTGGCTGATTTTTACTGTAATGTAAATGCAGAAAATCTGCATTATCCGATATGCGGTCATTTTAAGCCAATCAGAAGACGCAGAATGAATAAGCCAATCAGAGAATGCGGAAATTTCCACCTAAATCCCCATTCTCTGGTTTATTCATTCTGAGTCTTCTGATTACCGCATATCGGATAATGCAGATTTTCTGCATTTTATATTACAGTAAAAATCCGCTGACTTTAGTGGTTAATAGCAAAGCCCCCGTAAGTCCTAGAAACACAACATTTTCAGGGTTTATTAAACTGAATCTTGTGAACAAGATGCAAAAAAAGTTTTCAAAAATACCTTATAGTTTGAGAAAATTGATGTTAAAGTCGGCGGAAATTTCCGTGACTTCCGGCGGAAATCCGCCTACCGCACTTGTATTACCGATTTTCGCATTCCGATGCGGAAATGCAATTTCCGATCGGAATTTCAGAAATTGCATTTCCACGGAATCCGAATGAGCATCCCTATTGGTTAAAAAGAAATAAATATGGCATTCTTCATATTTCTCCATCTTCAGGTGTCCTATAAGGTGGCCGCAGATCATACAAATTTTATATTTTGTACAATTCTAGAATTAGGATCAATCTTTCGGGTTGATTTCCACATTTGAAGCACCTGACCAATGTACCACACGTGTGTTCAGTTTTTCTCCAATTATAAAAATTTTTTTTTAGAACAAAACAAAAAAATTGCTTTGAGATACTGTATGTATGTATTGTATGTACCGTATGTGTACCATGATATGGTAGCAATGCATCAAACATGTCATCAGCATATAGCAACCACAATGTGAGTATAGATATTTCATTTATTAAAGCGGACCTCTGTTTAAAGGGAACCTAAACTGAGGAAGATGTGGATTTTGCCATATAAAATAATACCAGTTGCCTGACTCTCCTGCTGATCCTGTGTCTCTATTACCTTCAGCCAAAGCCCCTGAACAAGCATGCAGATCAGGTGCTCTGACTGAAGTCAGACTGGATTAGCTGCATGTTTATTTCAGGTGTGTAATTCAGCCACTACTGCAGCCAAAGAGATCAGCAGGACTGCCAGGCAACTGGTATTGTTTAAAAGGAAACATCCATATCCCTCTCAGTTTAGGTTCCCTTTAAAGGACCTACAAGGCAAGCCTTTAAGGGTCCGTTTTCACTGACGCGGTTTCTGCGCCGAATCCGCAGAGTTTCCCCACAGGCAAATCATGCGGGGAAACTCTGTCATAGGGTCCAATGGCGCCACCGGCCGAATCGGTTGCGCTAGCGTTTCGGCCGACATTTCCATCCCAAATGGTGCGGGTGGCTGTGAATCCCATAGCCGTGCATGGCACAGCTGATGGGATTCGTCTGTGTATCCGCACACCAGGAAGAGACGCCGCGCGGCACGCAGACGCCTGCGTCACAAGTGGAAACGGAGCCCTTAATCTATTGTCACGTACCTGGGGCTTTCCTCCAGCTCCTAGCAGTCATTTTGCTCCCTCGCTACAGCTCCTGTCCTACTAGATGTCCCGCTGGCCGCTGGTGAAGATCGCTGACCCACTGGTGGGTCGGCACTTTTGCGCATGCTTGGGCCGCGAGCAAATGCACCCACATCATCTGGCGCATATTGCACCTGCACAGTAGCACCATTCACAATATACACTATACAGAAGTGGGCTGTATCAATTGGCAGTGTTCGTTTTTGTATTGGTTTTTGTTTCTACTTTTGTATCAGTTTTTGCAGCCCATTTGCTACAGTGAATGCGGCTGTGCACAAAACAGACACAAGATAACACTTGCAGTATGTTTTTAAAAAATGCACACTGAAATGGCATGTGACAGGAATGATGCAGTTGATTTTCACTAAATGCTCTTTCACGTGGGAAAACGAATGAGAAACTGATATAAAAATGAACACAAGAAAGCATAGTGTGGTCAGAGCTTTAAACCCTATATTCAAATGAAAATAGTACAAATGTCGAAAGTCATTCATGAACTGATTATTTACTCTGTGTGACTGTGAAGGCATACTAAATCCAAGATTAGTAACATTAAAGGGGCACTATGGAGAAAAATTGTAACATTTAAAATATGTGCAAACATAAACAAATAAGAAGTACATGTTTGCCAGAGTAAAATGAGCCCTAAATTACTTTTCTCCTATGTTGCTGTCACTTACAGTAGGTAGTAGAAATCTGACAGAAGCGACAGGTTTTGGACTAGTCTATCTCTTCATAGGGGATTCTCAGCAAGGCTTTTATTCTTTCTAAAGATAGTCCCTAAAAAGGATTTAAAAGATGATGCCGGCCAGCTTCCCTGCTCCCTACACAGTTCTTTGGCAGTTGGACAGAGCAACTGCCATTCACTAAGTGCTTTTGAAAATAAATAAATCCCTGAGAATCCCCTATGAAGAGATGGACTAGTCCAAAACCTGTCGCTTCTGTCAAATTTCTACTGCCTACTTTAATGACAGCAACATAGGAGAAAAGTAATTTATGGCTCATTTTACTCTGGAAAAAAATGTACTTCTTATTTGGATATGTTTACACATATTTTAAATTTTACAGTTTTTCGCCGTAGTGCCCCTTTAACTTATGTAGTCTCCCCAAAGTACACAAAAAGTAAAAAAAAAAAATACCAAGCTGGGCAATAGTACTGAGTAGGGATGGTCAATAAGATGCAAATAATTTTATTTATGTGAGTTTATGTTAATATTTATGCAACTATAAAATGCAGCAGAACACTGAATGTGTGAATAATGTGAGTAACTCTCAGGTAAGGGCTGAGCAGTGGCAGGGAGGCCTTCAGAAATTTCTGGGCCCCACACTGGGAAAACTAACTGGGCCCTCCCTAGGGGGACACTCAGGAGACAAGGGACAGGAGACAGAGGTACACACAGGAGGGCTGGGGAACACAGGAGGCAGGGAGACAGGAGGGCTGGGGAACACACAGAAGGGCAGGGACAAACGAGAGAGGAGAGCAGGGGAACACAGGAGGCAGGGAGACAGGAGGGCAGGGGAACACACAGGAGGGCAGAGGAACACACAGGAGGGCAGGGAACACAGGAGATGGAGACAAGCAACAGGAGGGCAGAAGAACACACAGGAGGGAAGGGGAACACACAGGAGGGCAGGAGAACACAAAGGAGGGCAGAGGAACACACAGGAGGCAGGGGGACAAGAGACAGGAGGGCAGGGGAACACACAGGGGGCGAGGAACACAGGAGACAGGAGGGCTGGGGAACACAGGAGACAGGGAGACAAGCAACTGGAGGGCAGGAGTACACACAGGAGGGCAGAAGAACACACAGGAGAGCAGGGGGACAAGAGACAGGAGGGCAGGGGAACACACAGGGGACGTGGAACACAGGAGACAGGAGGGCTGGGGAACACAGGAGACGGAGACAAGAAACAGGAGGGCAGGGGAACACACAGTAGGGCAGAGGAACACACAGGAGGCAGGGGGACAAGAGACAGGAGGGCAGGGGAACACACAGGGGGCGTGGAACACAGGAGACAGGAGGGCTGGGGAACACAGGCGACAGGGAGACAAGCAACAGGAGGGCAGGGGAAAACACAGGAGGGCATAGGTACACACAGGAGGGCAGGAGAACACACAGGAGGGCATAGGTACACACAGGGGGGCAGGGGAACACATAGGAGGGCAGGGGAACACACAGGAGGGCATAGGTACACACAGGAGGGCATGGGAACACACAGGAGGGCAAGGGAACACACAGGAGGGCATAGGTACACACAGGAGGGCAGGGGAAAACACAGGAGGGCAGGAGAGCACACAGGAGGGCATAGGTACACACAGGAGGGCAGGGGAACACACAGGAGGGCAAGGGAACACACAGAAGGGCAGGGGAACACACAGGAGGGCAGGGGAACACACAGGAGGGCAGGGGAACACACAGGAGGGCAAGGGAACACACAGGAGGGCAGGGGAACACACAGGAGGGCAAGGGAACACACAGGAGGGAAGGGAAACACACAGGACAGAGCAGCACTAACTCACCAAAGTCTTTGTAACTAGCAGCTGCAGCATCCAGTCTACCTTCCTGCCACGGCTCCAGTGCACTGCACCATGGAAGGCTGACCATGCCAGGCAGTTGTCTCAACAGCTCCAGTTCCTGGCCTCCTTCCTGCTTCCTCTCTCGGCTCTTCAGAAAAGGGGCGGAGCTAGACAGAGCTCTGAGTATGTGCACTGTCTCCAGAATGCAGAGGCAGTGTGAGGGCCGAAGCACTATTGTCGGCAGCAGCTGCTTGGAGCCCGGAGTCAGGGCCGGCCTGCTCATGAGGCGGGGTGAAACTTTTGCCTCAGGCGGCAAACTTTTAGGGGCGGCACCCACCCGTCCGTGGGTGCGGGGGGCCGGCCGCCGAGCCGGAGGGGTAGCGGGCAGGACGGGGTCCACCCCTCCCTCGCCTGGGTCCCCCGGATCTGCACTCCCCTCCAGCTGTAAATAGTTAGGAAGCAGCCGATAGTAAGAGGCACGGGCGGGGAGGACTCACCTTTTCCGCGTTCCAGCGTGCGCTCCACTGACGTCACTTCCTGCAACGCCGTCCACTTCGTGCGGCAATTTTTTCTAAATTTGCCTCAGGCGGCAAAAAGTCTAGGTCCGACCCTGCCCGGAGTGTCTGCCACTGTTCACCGGGCCCCAGATTCTCTGGACCCAGTAGGCCCCTCCCCTCTCTGATGCCGTATAGGCGGCTCTGAACAGTGGAAAAAGTGATAACCTTGACATGGCAGCCCTGCTAAACACACACTTTCTTTTTCTTATAATAGGTATCATTTTTCAGTCCCTCCTATGTTTGTGCTGGGGCATATTTGTACAGTCTGTGCCATTCAAATAGCTTATCAATCTGTAGCCCTGCATAGGGGCAGTCACTACTTGGTTTGAAATCTTTCAATTTTTTTCTCTCCAGTTTATGTTTACATTTTTTCTGGGGCAGGAAGCAGTGCCTCAAATGGTGTGGGTGGATCAGGGGCATTGTACATTTAAAAAAGGTGTCTGTTAATTTAGGCACCTGATCATGCCGATAGTAGAATATCGGGGATTCTTCCAATATTCTACTATCGTCTTCCCTAAACTATACCTCACACTAACCCTTCCCTACTTAGACCTAATGCTACATCCCACCTACTCCTAACACTAACCTCCCCACTACCTACACCTAACACTACACCCCTAGTCCTAACACTAACCTCCCCACTACTTACACTTAACACTTACTCCCACCCCACCTACTCCTAACACTAACCTTCCCACTACCTACACCTAACATTAACCCCCAGTCCTAACACTATACTTCCCACTACCTACACCTAACACTAATCCCCACCCCACCTACTCCTAACACTAACCTCCCCACTACCTACACCTAACACTACACCCCTAGTCCTAACACTAACCTCCCCACTACTTACACTTAACACTTACTCCCACCCCACCTACTCCTAACACTAACCTTCCCACTACCTACACCTAACATTAACCCCCAGTCCTAACACTATACTTCCCACTACCTACACCTAACACTAATCCCCACCCCACCTAGTCCTAACACTAACCTCCCCAATATCTACATTAAACACTGTCCCCTTACTCCTAAAACGACCTCCCCACAGCCAAACTTTGTGTGCTGCTGCTTGCTGACCTCCTATATATAGCTGAACTCCGGCATCCAAATTATGCAATCAGAGCCACCATAGCTGGGATGTACATTGTGGTCTATGGCGGCTCCTACATTACTGATCAGGCTACATGCTACAGATCGAGGAGCTGCCAGCTGTTGTGCCCAATGGAGATTAGTCCATCCCCCTAGTAAGCTATCTCCCAGGCTTTTCAGCTTCTGCCTTGTTTGTGCTGGAGTATATGTGCACAATCTGTCCCTCTAATTGGCCACACCCTGCAGCCCTACATAAGCAAGGTGGTTTTTGAGTGAATTCCATTTCTAGTCTGCTTTGTCCATTAAAGAAAGGTATCCCTATTGGGCACTTTTTAAGAAGTGCAGAGCCTCAGAAATTCAGTGATTGAATATACTCTCAGTCAAGACTAGTTGCTCAAATGAAAGTTATGAACAGGCAAGGCCTTTCATGAAAAACAGATATGTCTCAAAAGGAGTTCGACTGACAGAATCAATAAATGTTAGGATTGGAGTAAATGAATATTTACAGCTCACCGCAGTGCATTAGTAATGGCACTTTGACTATGTTGGGGAATTTCCATCAGATTGTCTGATTGCTCGGGGTTGGGGGGAATAGCAGAGAAGTCATTATGATGATTTTTTTTTTTTTACAATAAACTTCATTTTATTCATAATGGTTCATTTATGTTTAAGATGTTTAATGTTTAATAAAAGCTAAGTTATAGAGAAGCACAGAGGACTCCAATAGTGTACATTGATTATTTATATTAAACCTTCCTGTTTTTCCTGCTGTGAGTGCCTGCTTTACATGTCTGACAATCTTCTAACGTCCATAGTGTTACTACGGTTGCTGTACTGTACTCCTAGTCTTATACTGTATCACAACTCTTCCTATATTCGCCATTCACATCTGCCATTCTTACCGCCTTGTTTTTTTTCTCAAGCATATTATCCAGATCTTTGTATGCTATCACATTATCCTTTATCCCTTAAGCAATTTTCTATTGGGAACATCCCCCAGAGTATTAAAGCTGTCACTGTAGCGCTAGCCCATGTACTGAAGACAGTCATTGTCATGGCACATCTCTGCATTTTATTATTCCTTCCTAGAATTATGGCATTTAACCCTACAGCATTTGTAATCTTTTCTGCACTTCCCAGGAAGAAGGGAACGGTCTACCTGCTAAAGTGAACTTCCACTCTTGCTAACCATTTACTACGACATATATCATTGCTGCACAAATCTGTTTGCATTTCTCTGTAATTAACCACTTCCTGCATAATGGATGTGAATAAATGTCCTATTTGTGCACCTTTAGTGCAAACAGGACGTTTATATAAACGTCTATTTTGCTGAAGTGCGCTTGCTTATGTGCCATGGTTGCGTGTGCATTTATACCCGTTTATATAAACGTCTAGTTTGCTTAAGTGCACTTGCATGCCTGCCCTGGGTTTGTGCAAATTTATACCCATTTATATAAACGTCTATTTTGTGGAAGTGCGCCTGCATGCGTGCTACGGGTGTGTGTGCATTTATACCCATTTATATAAACGTCTATTTTGTGCAAGTGCGCCTGCATGCGTGCCACGGGTGTGTGCGCATTTATACCCATTTATATAAACGTCTATTTTGTGGAAGTGCGCCTGCATGCGTGCCACGGGTGTGTGCGCATTCATACCCATTTATATAAACTCCTATTTTGAGGAAATGCTCCTGCATGCATGCGCAGTTATACCCGTTTATATAAACGTCTATTTTGCTGAAGTGGGCCTGCCTGCGTACTATGGTGCGTGCACATTTATACCCGTTTATATAAACGTCTGTTTTGCGGAAGTGCGCCTACATGCACACCACAAGTGTGTGCACATTTATACCCTTTAGCCCATGACATGAAGTTGTTTAAAATTACCTTTTCATTTTAACTTGCAGCCTTTTATGAATTTCCAAGACTGATTATAACACAAGTCCAATTTGGTTCATGCCTGAAATCGATACTCTGCGTGTGTTGCAGTACAGATTGTATAGATATTTCCCTCTTCCTGTATGAGTGATCAGCTGCATAGAATAGGAACAGTTGTTACTTATTTTGCACACCTGTGTTAAATGAGTAGCTTAAAAACAGCTTTGACCCTCTAGTCCTGACAGTGTTTGTTGGGATCACTGTGAAGTAGCGGTGCATTTGTACTTGTCCATAGCTCACTGCAAATGGCTACTTGGTGCCTGGAAGAAAGAGGAGAGGATTTGGTTTGTGTTGACCTGACCTGGCTCATCCACTGTACTCTCTTGTCAGCATGCAACAATTTTAATGGGCAGACAACACTACATGTAAGAGATGGAAGGCATGTCTCTTGCAAGCTGACATTTGAAGTCAGAGGGATGTGGAGGCTGCTATATATGGAGGCTGCTATATTTTTTATTTCATTTTAAATTATACAAATTGCCTGGCTGCCGCGACCCCTAATACTTTTAGCCATAGACCCTGAACAAGCATGCAGTTTAGATGCTTGACTGCAGAGTACTAGTGGCAGCAAAGCACACTCACCTGACTGGTGGGTTGTGCTCCTCCTTCAGTCTGTGTCTTTCATACATTACCTTTTCATGAAGGCCTGCTCTCTGTGACCTAGCGGCATGTTACGTGAGTATGTACAGTACATGAGAACAGGCACCAGCAAGGATGAAGTCAGAAGGACACAGAAAGGAGGTTAGGTTAGAGAGTGTGAAAGGAAAGGGCAGGTAGACAGTGAGGATTGGAAAATAGTTGTCGGGCAAACATTTTTAGTGTTTGCTGGAGGGGAGAATGTATGGATTGAAGGACAGGTTAGGAGTCAGAAGGGGTGATTGAGTAAAACTGGCAATACACCATGGTATTTTTTTGTAATTCATTAGAATTTAGATGTGATAAAAGATCAAAAGAACAGCTGGCCATACACTGGTCGATGTGCCCATCAGGTAGATTCCTCTCGGATCATTATCTGATCTGATCGAATCCCCCCACAAGGCACAGCTATGATAGGGGCTTCGCAGCTTTTCTCACCTGTCAGATGCCAGCGCTTCCTCCCATGTCTTTTCTTCTTTTCTACTCTGCCTTATCGGGGAGCTGTGTATCACATGACTAAACACCAGAGGCCAAAAATTAGGAGCACTGTGGCATGTACCATACCTGTACACTAAAGGCTTCTAGAATTTGTCCTCTAGTGTTTGATACATGATCCATAGCTCCCTGGGAGTGAAGAGACAGGAAGAAGACCTGGCGGTGGAGAGAAGACATGGGAGGAAGTGACGGTGGGCATGTGAGAGTAGCTCCACTGCTGCATGGGTTGGCCTGAAATTGAATGCTGCTAGCAACATGCTCCACACCTGCTGCCAATCTAGCCAATCTTCCAATTGATCGAAAGGATTCATTTAGGATGGAAATCAATTGTACAGGAATCGTTTAATGCATAGATATAATATAGCCATCTTAACAAAAAGTGTTATAAGGTAGTATTGACCAGTTTTATTTTTGGATTATTTGAACATTGACAGGTTGAGTCCATTATTATGTAAATTAAGCGCTACAGAAATAGACTGATCCTCGTGGGTAGTATTACACAGCTGATTGATGCATTGATACAAACATAGTGGTAACAGTATGAATACTGAATGTGTTGTGATGTAAGGTAAGAGATCCATAGCAAATAAATATTGATTGCTGTGTGCATGTGTATGTAAATAGAGTATGTCAGGAGTGCAGCGGCCCGTGGCACATGGTCTACGGCTGTATAGTTTTTTACTAATTGAGCAGTACTGTGCTAGCTGCAGTGGCATTCTGATCAATGTGAAAACAGATTTCTGTCGAAACCTGATTGAATGTGCGGTGCTGTAGAGTGGAAAAGCAAAGATCTGTTCACAAGTTTCTCTGCTTCAAGACACAGTTTAAAAAAGACAGTTTTAAACAATGTGTATGCTTATGGCTGACCACAGATTACCTTATATACTCACGTATAAGCCTCATTTTTCAGCACAAAAAATGTACTGAAAAGTTACCCCTCTCGACTTATATGCGATGAGGTAGAGCAGAATGAATGACAAAGCAAGTTCTGTTACTGGCAGAGGAGTGTAAGGATCGTGCACTAGTGATCCTGCTTTTGCCATCTGGCTCCCTGCTGTGTCCGTTCCCCCTATCCCCTGCAACATGGTGTGCAGAGTGTGTGTCCCCTGGCTTGTGGAGCTGAGCATGCCAGCAACCTGTCAGCGGTGCAGTGATCAGTGATTCTTCCTGTGTGGCAATCACTGTGTCTCATATCTATGATGCCATCTAGTGGTGTCTTGAGACACAGCTGTATCATCCTTGGGGCACATCTGTCATCTGGGAGAGCGGATGACTTGTACTGGGGGCACATCTGGCTACTGTGGAAAGGGCTATACTGGAAAGGGGGCTTATACATGTGAGTCAATCACTTTTTCCTGGTTTCTGAGGAAAAAATGGGTAACTCAGCTTATACACGGGTCGGCTTATATGCAAGTATATATGGTATCTCTCCAGCCTTAGAGAAATAGTGTCATTGATTTGTTGTTCAGGCTCTTTGTCCAGGCAGACACATGCAGTCACTTGGCCACAGCATACCTTATATTGTGCTGTGGATATTGCTACATAAGTGATTAGTTGTGGGTGTAGACAATGACATCATGGGGGGGTACTACAATGAAGGAAGCACTACAGAGTGCACTGCAGAGTAAGGAAGGCAGTACTGTAGGGATCAGTATACCAAGAAGAACACTATTATGGGTGTGGGGGGGAATGTACATGAGAAAGCCTTAACACCAGTGCATCCATTTACGGCCACGCCGAGGTGATGACTTGAAAACAATTGCTAAGTGTTGTATCCTGGAAAAGCTTGAGATTCACTGCTATTAGGTATTTTTTCTTTGAGTATCAGCTGAAGATGTCTTCTTGCAGTCCATAGCTTTCAGTAAAATTTTTTCCAACACCTTCATTCAAAAGATTTGTTTTTCTACAAATTATTCATGGTTCAGAACGTACAACTGTAAGTTACCACAGGAAAGATCATAGCATCAAAGGAAAATGTGCTGTCTATTTCAGCATGTGCTTAGAGATGAGCCGAAATTTTCGAAATTTCGAACTGCTTTTATTACGAATGCGAAATTTAACATTACGACCCAAATTCGTAATTTCGTAATTAATTTTCAAATCGTAATTTACACTTTCGTAATCGAAATTTCACTCCCGTAATGACGAATTTCGTGTCTCCAACCGAAATTTTACTTTTTCAGGTTTGTAAGGGTTTCTATCCCTCTAGATGCCTAAAATGAATAGCACAGTCAGTCCTTCCTCCTCCTCCTCCTCCTCCTCCTCCTCCTCCTCCTCTCTCTCTCTCTCTCTCTCTCTCTCCAGAGATCTGTAGTATTTCAAAACCATACTCACATTCATGACATGTCCAGGGATCAAACCCAGGCCAACCACATGGAAGACAGCTATGCTCACCACCATACCACCAAACACACACTAAATAGACTGCTAACCTAAATCTTACTTGTAGACAGTCATATGAGACACATGCTGGGTGCAGGGCTTTGTGATTGGACCATGGACCATGCGATAGAGTGAGGTGCAAAAATGAAATCATGCCTAGCAGAGGATGGTTTCACAATGCTAAATGCTAGGCTGGCTGTGGTGCAATTGGTTAGTGCGTCTGGCTGGAAACAGCAAGGTTACAGGTTCGATTCCATCCAGGCATGTCTTTTCCTTTTGCGTTCAACAGTTGTCCAAACAGAGCCAACAGAGCCCCAGATAGCCATGTAGAGTTAGGTCACAGCTAGCCTGGCTGTGGTGCAATTGGTTAGTGTGTCTGGCTGGTAACAGCAAGGTTACAGGTTCGATTCCATCCAGGCATGTCTTTTCCTTTTGAGTTCAACAGTTGTCCAAACACCGAGCACAAAGTTTTGCATGCGTAAAGTTTTACGCACGCAAAATACCCCATGGGGTTCAATGGCGCAGCGCGCGCACGCAAAAGGAAAAGACATGCCTGGATGGAATCAAACCTGTAACCTTGCTGTTACCAGCCAGACACACTAACCAATTGCACCACAGCCAGGCTAGCTGTGACCTAACTCTACATGGCTATCTGGGGCTCTGTTGGCTCTGTTTGGACAACTGTTGAACGCAAAAGGAAAAGACATGCCTGGATGGAATCGAACCTGTAACCTTGCTGTTACCAGCCAGACACACTAACCAATTGCACCACAGCCAGGCTAGCTGTGACCTAACTCTACATGGCTATCTGGGGCTCTGTTGGCTCTGTTTGGACAACTGTTGAACGCAAAAGGAAAAGTAATGCCTGGATGGAATCGAACCTGTAACCTTGCTGTTACCAGCCAGACACACTAACCAATTGCACCACAGCCAGGCTAGCTGTGACCTAACTCTACATGGCTATCTGGGGCTCTGTTGGCTCTGTTTGGACAACTGTTGAACGCAAAAGGAAAAGACATGCCTGGATGGAATTGAACCTGTAACCTTGCTGTTACCAGCCAGACACACTAACCAATTGCACCACAGCCAGCCTAGCATTTAGCACTGTGAAACCATCCTCTGCTAGGCATGATTTCATTTTTGCACCTCACTCTATCGCATGGTCCAATCACAAAGCCCTGCACCCAGCATGTGTCTCATATGACTGTCTACAAGTAAGATTTAGGTTAGCAGTCTATTTAGTGTGTGTTTGGTGGTATGGTGGTGAGCATAGCTGTCTTCCATGTGGTTGGCCTGGGTTTGATCCCTGGACATGTCATGAATGTGAGTATGGTTTTGAAATACTACAAATCTCTGGAGAGAGAGAGAGAGAGAGAGAGAGAGAGAGAGAGAGAGAGAGAGAGAGAGAGAGAGAGAGAGAGGAGGAGGAGGAGGAGGAGGAGGAGGAGGAGGAGGAGGAGGAGGAGGAGGAGGAGGAGGAGGAGGGTTATTCATTTTAGGCATCTAGAGGGATAGAAACCTTTGCAAACTTTAAAATACTAAATTTCGTAATCGTAATTACGAAAATTTGCGTAATTTGCGAAAATTACGAAATTTCGATTACTGCTAAAATCGTAATTGTAGTAATTTCGCGAAATTTCGGAAATTCGTAATTAGGTCATTACGCTCATCCCTACATGTGCTACTTTGTCCGAAGGAGATAGACATGCAAGACAAACCAAACCATTGTGTGACACTGGTTTTCTGATTGAGCATGTGAATATAGAACCATAACTGGGAGTGTCTTCAGATGAACTTATGTGACTGTGGGTAAATAAAGTGCTCCATTTACCAAAAGGTGTAATGTCATGTTTGCAAGTAAGAATATTTTGAGTCATCTCCCTGGCATGGAAAGTCATAGCTGGCTACAGACTGAAATGTAAACGTCCAGGTGAATTTTAATCAGATGTAATTACAAAGTGGTTTGCACAGTACTGATGAAAGCACTTTCCTTTCCTGATCTGTTTTGATAAAATGGTGTTGACTGATTAGTATCCAGTCCAGCACATGGCTTCACAGCTTTTAATTTTGTGTCAGTCACTATCTGGTGAAGGGAGCCTAGGGAATGGAGATATATTTCTACTCCTTCCCTATCTACAGATCTTGCAAAGGTTGAAATAGAGTAATTAGCACAATCTTTATATTGAGCAGCAAGCCAGTTTTTGCACTTTCCTCTTTAACCCTCACCAACGGTCTCTTCAACTTTTTCTTTCAGCTGTAAGAGGTGTAGGATCTGAATATTCACCTGACAAATTTTTACCCAACATTTAATTGATTTTAACCAACATTTTGCAATATGGGTTCACTATAAATTAAATAAGTTGAAGATATTTAATAACTTTTTTTTCCAACCAAAAACCAGTCAATAGCTCCATACTTAGCTGCAACTGTTGCTTGTTGGCTTGCATAAAGATTTCCAAGGTCAGAAAGGAGCTGACCTGGTATCCCCATTTCTCTAAGCATTAACCATAGTTTGTTATTTTTCAGACAGTTAAAGGCTTTAAAGTGGTCAATAAAGCAGAAGTACACATTATTCTGTATCTTCTATACAGCATTTTTTTTTTTTTATCTCTGGAGCCTCTACCATTTTTAAATCCAGCAGGCCTGATTAACAAAGTGGTGCTAACCGTTAGCACGCTGGTGAAAAGCCCTTTATCATGTCTAAACGCAGTTTAGGCATGATAAGTTTAGGTGTGATAAGTTTAGGTGTGATAAGTTTAGGTGTGATAAGTTTAGGCATGATAAGTTTAGGTGTGATAAGTTAGGCGTGATAAGTTTAAGCGCCAACTGGGTTAGCACTAGTGTTGGGCGAACACCTGGATGTTCGGGTTCGGGTCCGTTCGCCGAACATGGGCCAGATGTTCGGCATGTTCGGCCCGAACCCCGAACTCCCCCGAACATCCCGCTTTTGGGGGCCCTATGGGGTCGCAGGCATAAGGGGGGAGCATGCCCCGGGCGCGGGGGGGGGGGTCGGAAATTCCCCCCACCCCCTCCGCTAGCGCTCCCCCCTCTGCCCGCTTCCCCATACAAAAATTTTGCGTAAAGTTCAATAGTACCTTCAGTGGCTGGCTGGCACTGTGGTGTGAGTGAGTAGGAGGAGTCCAAGTAGGACGCGTTGAGGCCGGGCAGCGGGCGGTTCAGCGGTAGTACCCTTGTGGTACTTCCGCCCTTTCTCTGACCTCACGTCCTCTGCATACGAGGGTACGCGTCACGCGTACCCTCGTATGCGTCATCACGTAGAGGACGTGAGGTCAGAGAAAGGGCGGAAGTACCACAAGGGTACTACCGCTGAACCGCCCGCTGCCCGGCCTCAACGCGTCCTACTCGGACTCCTCCTACTCACTCACACCACAGTGCCAGCCAGCCACTGAAGGTACTATTGAACTTTACGGAAAATTTTTGTATGGGGAAGCGGGCAGAGGGGGGAGCGCTAGCGGAGGAGGTGGGGGGAATTTCCGACCCCCCCCCCCCCCCCGCGACCGGGGCATGCTCCCCCCTTATGCCTGCGACCCCATAGGGGGGCAGTATTCGGCCGAACAGGGCCCTGTTCAGCCGAACAGGGGCCCTGTTCGGCCTGTTCGGCTGGGCATTGAGCTGTTCGGGCGAACCCGAACTAAAAAGGCCGAACTCGAACATCACCCGAACAGGGTGATGTTCTGCAGAACCCGAACAGTGGCGAACACTGTTCGCCCAACACTAGTTAGCACCGCAGTGCACAGCTGATCAAAAGTTTTGCGCTAGCAAAGTCTGGTACACTTCACATAAAGTTTAATGGCGCTGCTTTGCGTGCGGGACTTTGCGCGCGATCTAAACTTATCTAAACTTAGCATGCCTAAACTTATCATGCCTAAACTTTTCACGCATAAACTGGCTTTTCACCAGTGTGGTGCAATGGTTATCACGCCTAAAGTCTCTAACTGGGTTAGCACCGCTTTGTGAATCGAGCCCAGCATGTATGTCTGGTACTTCTGGGCTGATAGTTTCTGGATTTTGAGCAATACTTTGCTAGCATGTGAGGTTAAAAGGAACATAAAGTGAGAACGGTATGGAGGCTGCCATATTAATTTCCTTGTAAATAATGCCAGTTGCCTGGCAGCCCTGCTAATCATTCTGGCATTGGTAGTGTCTGAGTCACACACCTGAAAGAAGCATGTGACTAATCTTGTCAGATTTTCATCAGAAACATGTTTGTTCTGGGTCTAAATGTATTGGAGGCAGTTGATTAACAGGACAGATAATTTGCATTGTTTAAAGAGACACTGAAGCGGAAAAAAAAATTATGATATAATGAATTGGTTTTGTAGTATGGATAACTACTAGAACATAAGTAGCAGAGGAAATATTCTCATATTTTTATTTTCAGTTATATAGTTTTTTTATTATATTGCATCATTCTCTAATATTTGCAGTTTACACACTACTTAGCATTCTAAATGATTTTACAGAGCAGGCTAATGCACTTTTGAACTGCCCTCTGCAGAAACAAAAACAATACAATGCCAGACACTTGAGATAATAAGCTTCAGAAGACTTAGCTCTCAGCAACTTTGAAAGTCATGGAGCTCAATGGCTCTTTTGCATAGAACAACTGGAGTTTCTTAACTCTTCCTGTACTGGAAGCAATATTAGACTTATGTCTCTGCTCCTAATGTTTTATTTCTTAGCTGTACTACACCTACAAATCATTATGTCATATTTTTTTCTGCTTCAGTGTCTCTTTAAAAGGAAATAAATGTTAGCCTCCATATCCCTCCCACTTCAGGTGTGCTTTAATGATGAGTCAAGAAAATAACCATGTCCACACAAGTGAATAGAAAAAGTCAGAGCATCAGCAGGGCAGCCTCCACCCATGTTGTATACAGTATTCCCCACCTAACAGTTCAACCGGCATTCCAGCACTTCCTGCTCCCTTGTTGCTAACAAGACTAAAGAGTATTTTTTATGGATCTGTGTTTCTTGTTCCATAATAAACATAACTGCCAGTGAAGTCTAGGTTTTTATATAAATATTCTGAAAATATTTCTTCCTCCTCGCCTTAACATCTTCTGCCTCTTTTAGCTCCCATCCTTTTTTTTGTCTTTTGCCATTCCCATTTTGCATCAAAGGTTCCTTTGATCTTTCCAATCCCCTTAAATAGATCAATCATCTGTCCCCTTCTACTGGCTTCTTCCTAGTTTTACTACTCATTTAAGTATATCTACTTGTATATCTCCTTGTTGCTTCATCCAGTTTTCTGGATCACTCCATTCGTCCCTGTCTTCATAGACTTTCAGGGCCATATGCAATTCACTTTTTCACCTGACTTTTCTCCTAGGAGATCATTTTTCATCTTCAAATTAAAATAACTTTCCAGCACTTTTCAACTAAAAAAGTACCAAAAAATAAATGAAAAAGTACTATCAAATTTATTTTGAGCATTTTCTTGCTTTCTGATGGCTTAAAATGCATTTTATTGACAAATTTAAAAATATCACCTAGGAGAAAACTCAGGTGAAAAAAATGAATTGCACATAGGCCTCAGTTTCTTCCTTTCCTCAGCAACGTTGAAAGCCACAGCAGACAGAAGTTGGCCTGATCCAATTTGATATTTCACATCTTATCAATAAAATGGCCCATATGCAAGGAATGTTTCTCTCCTAGGTGAAATGTTTACACCTTATCCATAAAATGCCTTTTAAGCCACCAACAAGCAGTACAATACTCAGAACAAATTTGATAATACCTTTTCATCTACTTTTTGGTACATTTACAATTGAAAAGTGCTGTAAGGTTATTTTAAAAAAAATATGAAATTACCTGTTAGATGAAAATGCAGGTGACAAAGTTAATTGCATATGGGCCAACGCCTTTTAAGCCAGCAGCAAGCAAGACAAATTTCAACATAATTTTCACTGTACATTTTGCCTGCTCTTTGGTACTTTTTCAATTGCAGAGTGCCTGAAAGTTATTTTCAACAGAAAAAGTATCTCCTGCGAGAAAACTTAGGAGAAAAAGCAAATTGAATAAGGGCCATTATTTTCCTAACCTTCTCTGCCTTTTGAATATTGTCCCATAGCTCTTAAAGTATCCATTTACAATTCAATTTTTAGTGAAGGCGCACGTTTATCAGATTATTTACATCGTATTATATGAAAACTGAAAACCTGGTGGACTATCAATCCTTAGTGATCACATTATCAATCGTTTCCTTAAAGAATTAACATAAGTGTTTTAGATCTCAAGGTGGATTCTTTAATGGTGTGGATCGATTGAATACAATCTTTTATTTCGATCTGAATGATCTTAAAGTGCCCACTAATGATACAATCTCGATTATACAATTTTGGCAAATATGTCTTGTAGAGAGGTAAACCGAGTGAATATACTTTGAACGGATACTTTAGGTAGTCTCACATATTACACAGAAGTGGTAAGATTGTACATCCAAGACTGTATTATTAGTGGACACCTTTGGTGAAAATAAGATTGTTTGCTAAAAATCGCATGGGCACCTTTAAATGCTAATTCTAAAAGATCTATTCCTTTAAATCTATTCTTCATTTCTACTGAGTATTCATATGGGAGATCATTAAGCTCATATCTAATTGGTCTGATGACTTTTCCTGTTTTCTTTTAATTTGATTCTAGTTTTTACAATGAGAAGCTGATGATCTGAGACTCAGATGGCTCCAGGTCTTGTTTTTGCAGTTTGTAGAGCGTTTGTCTATCTCTGCCTCCACAGTGTATTATTGATCCAGTTTTGGTATTGAGCATCAGGCAGTGTCTTCTCTTTTGTTGTTCAGAAAGGCTTTTTGCTACCACCGGTGAATTCTCTTGGCAGAATTCTACCAGTCTCCAACCTGGTTCATTTTGTTCTCTGAGGCCAGACTTGCCTGTTGTTTCACTTTTTTCCCTCTCTGCCCACTTTAGCATTACAATCACCTATAATTGATGTAATATCTTTCTTGGGTGCTATATTCAGAGGATGCTGCAGATCATCACACAACGGATCAAATTCTTTATCAGCATCAGTTGCTGGAGGATAAGCCTAGAGCACTGATTGTGAATGAGAACATTCTGACACTTTTGGTTTGTAATGGAGCAACACCCTTTCTTGATTGATAGCAGATCCTTTTCTTTTGTATTTTTCTTGTCTACATTAGAAGATCAGCTTGTCACATGATGTAAACTGACCTATCACCATTTTTAGGTAGATTTTCAAGACGTTAATATTTATTTGTATCAAATCTTTGATCACATCCACTTTGCGTTTATTCCTATACTAGACAATTAGGCCCGTTTCAAAAAAGGATGCTAGAATGTAATATGCAGCGTTCACCCGCACGCGTGGCAAGGACCGCGGCCTGGCGCATGCGTACTCGAGCTGACACAGATGCAGCCCATGGAGGCAGATACCTGGGGCATTATTAGGTAGGATTGGTCGGCAGTCTTGATCAGCATACCTATCTAATGACATTGTTCCCTGTAACAAACAGAATTCATATAAGAATGTTTCCACCACTTCACCTAAAATAAAGTATTTCTGAATAAAGCTATACCTTCTGGTTATACTTATTTATGCCTGAGTGAAATGTCAGTACACTTCAGCTCTAGATTACTGATTTATCAAGTCAGGTGCAAAAAAATGGGAACAAAATTGGAACAGTTCCCCAGAGTAACAAAATTGTCATTGCTGTTTTACTTGACGACTGAAATCTGACTGGTTGCTATAGGTAAAGTACCAGTTTTCTTTGCTACTGCTTTTATAAATTGGCCTAAAGCTACACAAACACACACACACACACACACACACACACACACACACACACTACACACACACACACACACACACACACACACACACACACACACACACACACACACACACACACACTACACACACTACACACACACACACACACACACACACACACACACTACACACACTACACACACACACACACACACACACACACACACACACTACACACACACTACACACACTACACACACACACACACACTACACACACACACACACACACACACACACACTACACACACACACACACACACACACACACACTACACACACTACACACACACACACACACACACACACACACTACACACACACACACACACACACACACACACACACACACACTACACACACACACACACACACACACACACACACACACTACACACACACACTACACACACTACACACACACACACACACACACACACACACACACACTACACACACACACACACACACACACACACACACAGACACTAAACACACTACACACACACACACACACACACACACACACACACACACACACACACACACATGATTTTCATTTTGTATGATTTTCATCAGTATAAGCTGCTTGGCTGTTGTCTGATCAGCTTGTCTGCATGCTGGTCAGACATATACTGTAACTTGTCTAGCAGCTTAGCACACACAGGCCCTGACACAAATAACCCGTCCACCATAAGAGGCACCGTAACAACATATGGTAGAATGCAGCAAATTATTCAGGATACTTGTATGTTAATTATTCTGGTTTCAGAATCAGAAATAATTCCTATAGCAATATATTGATGTCTATTGTGTAACCTCCCCCGCAGTGATATTTAGCCTAGGGATGTGTCGACATGCGTATTTCTCTTCCCAGAGCATTCTGGGAGACCAGGTATATATTTGTACTGGCTTTGGAACTCTTGAGTATACAAACATTCTGCAGAGATCACCTGCCAGTATAGATGTCACCACTTGGGATAAATCAGGAAAAGGAAAGATTTTACTATAGGCAAATGCTGGCTAAATAATTTAACATGTAATATTGAAAAAAAAGCAATTCTATTCATTACATTATTTTTACTACAGTTCCTCTTTAAGCTGTGAAGTAAATACATTCTTCCTCTCTTTCTGAGCCCTTTGCTTCTGTGTCTCAGAGCTCCACATTCATTCCCATATCCCCTTATTGTAATCTCCAATTCTCCACAGTGTCTCTCTCTTTCTCTCTTTTTCTGTTTTAACTCTGTCTCCATCCCTCCCTCATATTCTACAACTGCTGTGGTAGCAGAGGGATGAGAGATGAGTATATTTGCAGTTGTGTAACATGGCAGAGAGGAGGGTAGCAATGGGTACACATGGTTTATCCTGCCTCTTAAGATTAATGGTAATATTGTTCTCCCTGCCCCTGACATATTTACCCTTTATGGTCATGCTTCGTGATCCTCATTTTTTCTCTGCAACTGTAGCTGTCTTTTTCACTGTTTTCGCTTAATCTCTACTGTTACTGTGACCCCATATCTGTTGTTACTCTTACTGTGACCCCATATCATGTTCCTGATCTATTCTACTTCTCTTTCTTGTCTTTCTTAGCTTCCAGTGCCTGTTTTTTGTACGTTGTTTTTTTTCTATACTGCCTTTCCTATCCATACTTCTGTGTTTGTGTCCGTATCTATCAGCTTAGCCTATTTTTTTTGTCACTCGCCATTCCACTATATTTGTGTCTTTCAGTTTTTCGTTGCCTTCGTTCAAATCCCTCCCTTTTATCACCCCTCCCCTCCTTTTAGGTTCACAGCTGGCTTATGGATGTAAGGGAAATCCCTATTCTACTCAGATCTCTCATAGAATGCCTGTATATATGCACACACACAGAGAAGCACAGAACATGCATGGGTGCACGCCCGTAGATACATATATACACACACACGCACGCACACACACACACACACACACACACATACACGTACAGCACATGCATGGGCTCACATACACAACCTCTCTCTATCTCTCTCTGTCTCTCTCCCACTCTCCGTCCTCAATATAATGTGTCATTCTTTCAGTAGAAATGGTTAATAATACAGCTCTTGGAAAGGGGAGGGTGTTTTTGTTTCCATTTTTTCGTGTTCCCAATTTTTTCAATTAATTGTTTTCTTTTTCTTATTTTTGTTACCTGGAGGAGATGGTATTTCAGGCGTTGCCATGGAAACTTATCCTTCCCATGTAATGAAGATGCGTGCAATAAAGATAGACAAATCCTCATCGCCTCTCCCACCCAGCATTCATCCTTCAGATATACAGTTTTAATGGGGGCACACCTAGATGAGCAGCATTCTGAGGTGGCTAAGAAGAATTTAGATGAGATTTGCAAGCGAAAGAATGCTGATCGCTAAGCAGGGATTCCCAAATGGAAAGTTGTGTGTAGTCTGTTGTTATCTCCAGTTAGCATTTATTTTCTTTTAATTGAGATCTCATATAGCAAAGCAGATAGTATTTTGGTGGGGATGGGGGTGGAGATGGGTTGTAGTTGATTATGGAATTAGCTGTGCAATTACTCTTTTCTTCACATGAGAATATTATTGCTAAATAGCATGGTCCAGCATAGCGTAGCTGGTGAATGTGATAATGTTTGGATATTGTTAGTTTTCACATGCTATGTAATCATTTGCCATCATCTACTCCTATTATTAGTGCATACGTGGAATATAAGAATTGCAGACTTTGCCTTCTGTATGAATGTTTCACAGTAAAATTAAAGCTGAACACCAGGAAAAAAATATTTAGGCTTTTCTAAAGTAGGACGTTAAAGCTGTAGCAATTAACCTTTGTTTTTCTGTTCAGTTCAATCAGGCTCTTAGTAAACTAGATTAAAGTAGAGCTAAGCACATTTCCCCAGCAGTAAAGCCTGGTGCACAGGCTGGTCTATACTCAGCAAAGGTAGCCGTTGGGGGCCTTCTATGCAGAAAATCTATTGTGTGTACAGCCACCCTGATGCATCACTGAAAGATTCAAAAAGCCGGATCACCTCCACTGAGTACATTGTTCCCCTCCTTTATCCACTGACTTGAAGCCCCTTTGTTTAGGCAGTGCTGCTTTTTCTCGCACAAAGCATACAATTCCATATTGCCGACAGTTAGCTACTGTCAGCTGGCTGTCGGCCTGAACTGAGCAGACACTGCAGATTTGTCTGCAGAAAAATGCTGCTGACTTCTGCGGTTCAAGTGTGACCACTGCCTGAATGTTTACTATGCCCAATAGTAATTTCCCTGGAGGCAAGTGACAGTTTGTCATCTGTAAAGCTGCTGGAAAAAGAAGTGTGCAGTCACTCTTCTGAAATTGGCCTACAGGTACATACAATCTGTATCAAAGGGGTTGCTTGGTGGGAAATGCAAATTACTTTCTGGTGATGTTTATTTGTATTTACATACTGTTGAGGATTCCCATTTGTCTAGAATAATAGACCAGTCGGCGGGCCTGGTAGTAAATTCAGATATGCATGTTGGCCTTGTGGATAGCACTCTTGCCTTGCAGTGCTGGGTCCCTCCTTCGAACCTTGGCCAGGATACTAACTGCATAGAGCTTGTATGTTCTCGTGTTTTCACGGGTTTCCTTCGTGGTAACTCTGGCTTCATCTCACATCCCAAAAACATACAGATAAGGTAAATAAATTCCCCTAAAATTGTCCTTAAGGCTCATACACGCTTGACTAAAGTCGGCTGAGGCAGCCAGTACTGATCGATAATCAGGCATGTGCACAGTGGCTTGTAACCCGCAAGTGATCTGCACGGCAGATTAACTCACCCCCCTCGGGGGGAAAGGCCGATCACTTTGTATACGCTGCTCACCCTGCCTGCCATGACACAAACGCTGCTTCATTGTCCCTCTGCCTCCCCGCATAGCAACACAGTGCACCGTCAGCTACACAGCTGAATCACGTCTGTGCAGCCAAGCCCAGCGATGTCACCCATGGGGATCGGGTTTCAATCGCCGATCAAAGGTGTATGGGCGCCTTTAGACGTGTCCTAAAAACATACAGATAAGTGGCTTCCCCTAAAATTGCCTTAGACTGTAATACCTCAACACCCAAACCTACCTACCTGTGCTGAATCCATGCGTACTGCTGATTGGGCATCATGACTTTTCAAAGTACCTAGCATACACTTAGATATGAAAACTCATAACTCTAATATGAATTATGATAATAAAATGATTCTGTTTTAGAATCACAGAGTGTTATTTTCTTTTTAAAAGTTAAAAAAATAGATTTAATATTGTTTTGTCTCATATGAATGATTGTCTTTCACTCAGTCTTTCTGTGCCCCAGAGCTAATATTTATAAACTATTGACCTTTATCATCTATCCCCTGTGCTCAGAAGCTGTCCTTTGCCAGTCGAGGTTTATGGTTGTAATTCCTTTTCAGTGAGAAGTAGCTATAAGGCCCATACACACGTCTGATTTTTGCGAACGGATCGCTCAAACTCAGTCTTATCATGCGAACGACAGTCTGTACACACACCTGATTCGGCGTGCGGACGACTGAACGACGGGACGTTCAAACGACCCGTCGCTCGCAAAAATCAAGACGTGTGTATGGGCCTATAGTCTGACTAGGTCCCAACTGGAGAGAAACTGTCACTTATATACCAGAATGCTTAACTCTTTCACGCAAAAAAAGAAGAAAAGGACCACAGTCTAGTTATTTGTATGCTTGGCCTAGTACATACACACGTCATCTCATCATGCCACATGTCACCTCGGGTACACTTTAACGTTGATTGCATAGTGCTAGACCATGGAATATTTGCACGTTAATCTGCATTGCCATTGTGTATAGCTTTTACAATTTAAAGATGCACTGCAGCAACCTATAGAAAACTGTACTAAATTATTCAGAATACCCAATTTTACAATAATTCTACTAGTTTCAGCATCAGAAATGCTTCCTATTTCTATATATTGTTGTATATTGGTATGTAAGCCTGCTCTCTCAGTGATGTTTAGCCTAGGATATGATGTCAAGAAACCTTCTCCTCCCAGTGCACTCTAGGAAACCAGGTGTTGTTTCTGCTCACTTCGTAACACACACAACAAACAAATATTCCACAGTGATGCTTTTTGCCAGCAGTAAAGATGTCACCACCTGTGATAAATTGAAGAACGTAAACCAGGGTGAGGAAATATTTTACAATCGGCAAACACTGGCTAAATAATTTCTAAAGTAAAATTGTAAAGAAATAATAAGTATTTATTCATTACGTTATATTAATTAAAGTTCCTCTTTCAATCCCAATAAATCACACTGCTGAAATATGGAGTGTGGATCTCCCCCTAGTCTGTCTCAGTGAATTTGGTTCCCTGTATGATCTACTGTATATCATGTTCACAGGAAATTCTTTTCATCTTTTTCTAGGAATGTACAACGCTCTGACCATGTCATTTCTTCCCCAGGCTGTGCCTTTCTCACATATTGTGCCAGAGACTCTGCCATCAAAGCACAAACTGCCCTACATGAGCAGAAGACGCTTCCAGGGGTGAGTAGAAAATGGCAATATTTGGGAAAGTTGAAGTAGGAAATAAGTCACACGTTTTTCATCCCAAACGCAGCATCTGAAGCAATGGGAAGAGAAAATGCTGAACATGTTGTAACGACTTCTCGTGTCATAGTAGCCTTTTGTATCATTTACATAATGTCTGTATGTTGCTATAGAAATGTAAAGAATCCCGGCCTATCAATCAGGGCCTTCATGTGAAGAGAACATTTTATAAACATTAAGGTGTTCAACCAAGCGTGTCATAAGGGGAAAGTGATATGTGCGGCAGCCTGCATTGATCGCTTGCCATTTCAGGGAAGGAATGAAGAATAAATGGATTGTACAAAGGTTGCTGGATTAATGGATCCACTTCCCATTGGAGTTGCTGGAGAAAGAGATACAATGAATCTCTTTAGAGCATTTCCTTGTGGCTTTATTTCATTTCGAAAAGTGCATCTTTAAAGGAAACTTGTGTTCGCTTTCAAAGTGACCCTGCAGTAAAAATGGCCAGTATAAGCTGAGCATACGATGATAAAGTATATTGTCAGAGGTTACTTACTAGGGAAATTCTATGACTAAACAATTATCTCAACAAATATAGCCAGGTGATATGGTACTATAACTGAGAGTTCTAGCAGGAAGTCCTGAGTTTCATGAGGAAGTCATTCCATTTTGACCTTTCAAGCTTTTTGATTGGTTCTTTATTATGACGGATGACCTTCTTGGCCAATAAGGAGGCTCAGGAGCTTAGTTTGCATTATTTCAATTCCACATACATCTGCTCTAATCTCTGCAACTTGAAATATTTTCCATGCAGATTTTACTGAACCTAAACTCTGATTGTGTCAGCATATGCTCAGCTCATTGTATGTTGCCCAAGTTTGCTTCAAAGTCGCTTTAAATACTATCTAAACCCAAAATTAAAAAAAGCAGGCATAGTGTGAGGAGTTCAATACCGCTCTGTAATTCTCAGCACTCAGAACTGATGTTTTTCATAGGACAGTGGTATGCTGCCTCCTCTCCCTGCCAGAACTCTGTCCCCATGTTAGCACTACAACAGTCATCTATTTCCAGCAGTCCTAGTTCCCAGAGGAACACTTAGCAGTACGAGCATGTACCTGACTAGTCAGCACTAGACATATATATAGCACCACCCTTTTTGTTGTTAAGAAGGTGTGGGACTTACTACATAACGTAGGGTGAAGCGAATGGTGCATACACACGTCTGAGTTTTCCAAACGACCGGTCGTTCGGACCGGTTGTTTGGACGTCAAATCGGGCGTGTGTACAAACTGTCGTTCGGCTGACAAGGCTGATTTTGACAAACCAGCCTTATCAGCCGAACGACCATTTGTACACACGCGAGATTTGACGTCCAAATGACCGGTCCAAACGACTGGTCGTTTGGAAAAATCAGACGTGTGTATGTACCTTAATTGGCGACCATTAATGGAACACACTATTTGAATGCACAGAGATTGAAGTCATACAGGCTACTAGGTTGTCAGGGTGCATCAGGCACTTCTAAGAGATGAATGCTAACAGGTTACAGTGCTTAGAGAAACACCATTTGTAAGTTACAGCATATGTAGATTGCGTGTACCTAACAACTTGACTGTCAACTGCTGTATTTGGCTGAGTTTACTGTACAAACGGTACAATACAAAGCATATACTATATCAGTGTAATAATAGTGTGGTATCATAGTCTGTGTCAGGCTGTGTAGTCTAGAAAAAAAACAGAAATTTAGGAAACTTCAAATACAAATTCATGAGCAGATACAAATGAAGGATAAAAAAAAGAAATTATATGAATTTTGAACTTAGATTTGTATTGTGTATTATATAATGCATATCCTCTGTCCGTTCATTGGAAAGCAAAAGATCTTCAGGCAGCCCCAAAACATTGGCTTGTCTGTTGCAGTGGATTCAACAGCATCGTCATTACTCATTAAAGTGTTGGCTTTTTAGCACCTGTGACTGTTTAATCTATGCATGCACCATCCTGGCCCCAACAAATAGCATGAGTGCTGATGCTTTTCACTATACCATAAAAGGATAGTCTCAGTTGACCCTTTGATAAATTATCCCAAAGGCAGAAATGTTTACTTTTTCCTAAACGTTATTAGTTTCCTGACTTCTCATGTAGCTTTACTAATGAAGTGAAGATTTTAATGTACTAGTGTACTTTTGCGTAGGTATGCTTAAAATAAGCCAATGGTCAATTATGGAGTAAACGTTTATGATTGATTTTAGACCCATCTTATAATACTGGCATGTAACCTTAAATATGTACAGTGTAAGCTGATATTCTATGGTAATACTGATAGTAAACTGGCTGTAGGGTGTGCTGATTTCCACTTGGAAAATCTCCAATATTAGTCCTAAAGGTTTTTCCCTTCTCCTACCTGGTTGTAATCTGTTAGTCTGGACTTCTCCTCTCTGTGCAGAGCTCATCTGCACTTCAGCACGTTAAGTATAAGAATGAACTAGTGATATTCTATATTCCATACAAATCTGTGTGCAGTTCCCTCTTTCGATTTTCTGGATTACGTTGCTACGGGGTCCCTGCACCAGCAACCACTCTACTGCAGGTGTGTGATTCCTTCGATTGAATGAACTAGCAATAAGTCATTTGATTAGTATAAAAAATGCAAATCACACTCCAGTATTTTAAAACTGAGCTGAACTGATAAAATAAGTATATTGAATTATTGGTCAGGGCCTTGGTTGGAAACATTTTAACCACTTGTAAGTATGAGTACACATTAAAGAGTTTTACAGCCTCATAAAACTGCACTCTTTTCATTTCATGGCCTCCTTCCTCATTTTGCATAACTAACATATATCATGTTGTGCCTTCAAACTCTTATCTATGCCTAAAGAGTTGCTTGGTTGCCATAACTATAACACCTGTTCTTGGTAGTGTGTGTTACATCACACTTCTTCTCCTCCTCCACATTACATGAATGTAAAGGGAGCTGTGATTGATACAGTACCTATAGGAACACCAGCCATGGTGTAGAGGTGGGAAAAGAGCAATATGCCTCAGAGAGCATCTAGAACATATCTCCTGATTATGTAAGCAAATCTTATGGTATGTTATTAATGCTGCACATTAGCTAACTGTCCTAAAGCAGAGGGAATCGTCAAATGCCATTGGCAAAGGATGATTTCTACTTTAAGACTGTGCACTACTTGCAGTTTGTGCAAGGTTGCTTAAAGCACACCTGACCTGGGCAAAGCTAACTTAGGTAAGTACAGAGGTATGTTCATGCTGGATTTACATAGCACTGTGCATTGCCAGTTCATTGCCTGGTCTCCGTAATCACCCCTTGAAAAGTTAGACTTTTGACTAAAGTCAAATATTCATACAGGAAGAGGCAGGCTTGCCACGATATTCCCTCCTATCACCCTTCTATTCCCTCCTCTTAAGGGGACTAAATGGGAGGGTGATTGGCGGGAACATCACAGCAAGCCTGCTTCTTCCTGTATGAAAATCTGACTTGAACCAAAAGTCATATTTTTTTAAGAAATGAATACAGGAACCAGGAAGAACAATGAGAGGAACACCCAATGCACAGAGGTTTGTGGATCTAACATGCATTTATTTCTGTGCTTACCTAAGGTAGGTTTGCCTTGGGTCAGGTGTGCTTTAAATCATCTACCTAAAGGTGGCCACACACCACACAATTTTTTAAATATCTGTTCAATTTAAGAATTGCAATCAATTTTTCTGACTGATTGTAACATTTTAAAAATCTGACCAATGTACCACACACCTATTTTCAATTTTGTCCCCAATTATGCTAAAAATTATTGAAAAATCAGAGAAAATTGCTAGGTTGTGTATATTAATAAATTGACAATCTAACACACACCATACAATCTTTACAAAGATTGAAGAGAAATATCTGGCATTCCGGATCGATAAAAATTGAAGAAAACGGGAAATCTGATCGGAATTTTCAGTCGAATGAAAAAAAAGCTTTCGATTTTTTCCGGAGATCCGATCGTTTCTATCGAATTGCCTTAAAATCAGATCATTTTATTGTATCGTGTGTGGCCACCTTTAAGGTGGCCACACACACCATACAATTTTTTAAATGTCGGTTCAAATCAAGAATTGCAATCAATTGTTCTGACTGATTGTAACATTTCAAAAATATTACCAATGTACCACACACCTATGTTCAATTTTCCCCAATTATGATAACAATGATTGGAAACTCTGAGAAAAATTTCCAGCATTCAGGATCGATAATAATCGAAAAGAACGGGAAATCCGATCTGATTTTTCAGTCGAATAAAAAAAAAAAAAAAAAAAGCTTTCGATTTTTTCAGGAGATCCGATCGTTTTTGCCTTAAAATCAGATCATTTTATTGTATCGTGTGTGGCCACCTTTAAGAAGCAGTGATCCCATAAGGGGAAGCACCTCATGGGTAATTAGACAACAATTTTCAATCAACTCTTGTGAATCTGGAGCATGGACACTCAGATGTATATTTACACCTCCTCATCACAGCAATGCAGTCACCACTAAAACATCAGGAGGTAGCATAAAAGGGCAAGGAAAAGGTTAAGGACACACTGCCACCATGTTCTGGGTTCCCATAGCAGCAGCAGTGGTCGTTATGGCTTTCTCCACCCCTCTGGAATAACATAACACTCCAACAAACAACTCTCATCTTCTAAAAATAATTCTCAGTGTAGCAGCTCTCTTGTCTTGCTCTCTATTTCCACTTTTTGCAAATCAATAATTAGATTCTGAAAATAAAGTGGAAAAACCAACCAAGTATTTTTCTTTAGTTTCAGATAGAGAGGCAAGAATCTGCATTCTTCTTTTTATTGCTGCTTATTTATTTATTTATTTATTTTTGAAGGGGCAGTTACTTTTTGTGAACTTTTTTCCTTATTTGTCCTTCCTTGGAACTGATGTACTGATAAAAGTATTTCTCTGCTTGTAAATATGGTTCTTTGACTGTAAACTTTATTCCCATTCTCTACATGGTTTCTTTTCAAATGTTACTATGAAAGAAAAGGATACATGTAATTCAATCTAGATAATGGGAAAGCAAAATACATAATATATTTGAATTTGCAAAAGCAGCAGGTACATGGAATTCTGGAATGCATAAAATAGGAAATAAAAACATAAGATGCAAATATACAGTACCTTTATAAATTTAAGCCAATTACAAGACTTTGGAAACACCTGGTAGCATTGGACCAATCAGAGATTGCGGAGGGTTACTGCGGAAAACGGAATACCACAGAAGTTTTAGGCCAACTGCAAGACTCTGTAAAACTCTGTTCTGCCCGAGTCTTGTGAATGGTCTAATATTTCTGAGGTATTCCGATTTGTCCAATATTTCCAATGTATTTGGCCAATCAGAGAATTTGGTAGTGTATCATGGATGTCCACTTAATAGCAGACATCCACAAAATATAGCAGATTCCGCAAAAACACCTTTTTTAAAAATTACATAATTGTTTTAAAAAATGGCAAAAAATATAATTCCATAGAAATTAGTAATCGGAAATTCGTGGAAACGGTAACCAGCATTTGTAGAAATTGGAATTTCTTCAGAAGTGATAATTGGCATTTCCGACCATCCCTAAAAACATATACAAACCTCAGTAATGGAGAAATTTGCATACATACCTCAGTAATAGAAAGCCTCAGGATGGTCCACAGACTTCCTGGATCCTCTTGCAGCCCACTGTTTCAATACAAGGTCCCCATGTATCTATTTGACTCACGCCGGTTGAATAGGTTTCTTCCAGCACCATGGGTGAGGGCATCATTCTAGTTGGCATGCACAGACCTTACTCACATATTCCCAGTAGAATAAAGTGCTCATGCATGGCTGACACTTCAGCAGAAAAGGAGGGGCAGAGTGAAGACACAGAGAGCTTCAGCCAGCAATTATTACATTTGCCAGGGATAAGTTATCTTGTATTGCTCTCTGCAGTAAAAAAAAATGTTTTTAGACACAGGTAAGGCTTGGGAATCTTTTCAAATATTCTTTTATGTAAGTAAGAGTAGTTACTGAAATTATAGTTTTGGGAGTACAATACCACTTTAAATGCATAATAATAATGTGGTTAATCATGTTGTTTCCAGTCTAGATTTCAGTATTTTATCTTAAGACAGAGAAAACAAGGTTTGGGCGAGATCATTTGTTATGGACAACACAAACAAAAAACACTATTTTAATAACTCAATATTATTTATTATACCTATATGCTAAGATCATAATTTTGAACTTTTTCTTATTACATTTTTGTCAAAACCACCCTTAACCGCAATGTGAAGCATTTGGTTACTTGGTTTATTAAAGGGAACCTAAACTGAGAAGGATATAGATTTTTCCTTTTAAAATAATACAATTTCCCTGACTCTCCTGCTGATTCTGTGTCTCTAATACTTTTAGCCACAGCCCCTGAACAAGCATGCAGGTTGGGTGCTCTGACGGAAGTCAGACTGGATTAGCTGCATGCTTGTTTCAGGTTTGTGATTCAGCCACCACTGCAGCCAAATAGATCAGGACTGACAGGCAACTGGTATTGGTTAAAAGGAAACACCCATATCCTTCTCAGTTTAGGTTCCCTTTAAGGAGTGACCAGAAAGCACCACAAGCTGCCCTCTTTATATTATAATTATTATTGTATAGCTAATTTTGAGGCGCATGGCTGAGCAGAAGAGCCCCTGGTCCTTAAAGAGACTCTGTAACAAAATGTTCAGCCTTATTTCTTCTATCGTATAAGTTCCTATACCTGTTCTAATGTGGTCTGTCTTACTGCAGCCTTTCCTAGTTGCACAGTGGCTGTATTATCTCTGTTGTCTAATCTAATCTTCCTTCCTTTGTCGGCTCAGGCAGGAATGTGCTGCTTTGCCTGTGATAGGATAGAAGTTATGCACACCCTTTCCACGCCCCCTGCAGGCTCTGTATGAGTCACAGACTGAGCTTCTCTGAGCCTTTCACATGCTGGTTCGCAGCCATGTTTTTTGTTTGTAAACATTGCCTAAAACTGGCATTTACAAGCCAGGATCTCAGCAGAGAGTGACAGAAACAGCAAAGAGGGGCCCAGGAGAATTTTATAGTACAGATTCTGTTTAAAAAGTCTCTGTAACCTTAAAAAGGTCCCCTGGGGGGTACTTTGGTAGGGGAAACCTCTGGATCCTATCGAAGCTTCCCCCATCCTCCTGCTTCCTATGGTGGCACAGGGTCTCTTCTTGAGAAAGCGGGGTCACGCCTTCGGAACTAAGACGCCACACTCTCCCTTGGGTGCTAGTGGTCTACTTACCTGGGTGACATATGCTTGTATTCACTCCTATTGCTTCACTGTTAGCCACCACCAGCATCTATTATGAGATATATGCCCATTTAACTTATGTGTTTATATATGTTTTTGTAAGATATGCACTTTGATTGTTTTACACTATTGCACCTTATTTGAACCCGGGTTCAAGCACACGCTGTGACATTGCGTACACTGCGTGTTGCTGGTTTAATAGGTAGACTCAGATAACATTAACCAATGATTGTTATTGACATACTTTGACTTTGCATCCCAGGAGAGTGAATATTTTACTTGTTTTTATATGTGTGTTTAATTCATGTTACTGCTAAATAATACATTATGATCTTGATATTATATATCCTGAATGGTGCTAACATATATTGGGGGACCTTTCCTTTTTTGTACTATCTGCTGCTTTACCCACCCATAGCACACTCCTAGTGGTCGAGTGCGGTACAATACCTAGCCGATATTCTACTATCACTTTACCTAATCCTCTTCAACACTAACCCACCCTCTACCTACTTGTAACAATATTCTAGTGTCCCTCCACTTATAACTTTTAATGCCGTAACATTTCCAGCACCCAAACTATACACTGGGCGTCGCTATAGCTGCAATTATCATTGCTGTCTATGGGGTTCCCATATTACCAGATGGGCACCGACACCTAAATCACCTGCTTTGCCGTTAGGGTACCTTGTTTACCGTTGTCATGATCTGTGAAAACACATAATATAGACATTTTAACTGGTATATATTCATAGTCAAGATTGGTACCATACTTTTAGAATATGGATGAAATGAATTGTTGTTTATGCTGGTACGACATTGCACTTAGCAATACCAGTTTTATCCTTTTGTTATTTTACTGTTGGCTTGCCTTGATGCAATTATACCCAATTATCTTAGAAGTCATCGTGAATACCATGGATCTGAAATGCTTGTAGTAAATTATAAAGTAGATGGCATCATTTTCAAGATGTTGAATTCTGGGTACAGTTAAAAATGGCGCCGGCCGAATAACGGCGCCATTTTATGAACGATATTTTGTTTAAAAACGATATTTATCGTTTTTCATTTTAACCATTTCACCACTGAGGGGTTTTACCCCCTGAGCACCAGAGCAATTTTCACCTTTCAGCGCTCCTTCCATTCATTCGTCTATAACTTTATTATTACTTATCGCAATGAAATGAACTATATCTTGTTTTTTTCGCCACCAATTAGGCTTTCTTTAGGTGGGACATTATGCCAAGAATTATTTTTTTCTAAATGTGTTTTAATGGGAAAATAGGAAAAATGTGGGGAAAAAAATAATTATTTTTCAGTTTTCGGCCATTATAGTTTTTAAATAATGCATGCTACTGTAATTAAAACCCATGAAACATATTTGCCCTTTTGTCCCGGTTATAAAACCATTTAAATTATGTCCCTATCACAATGTTTGGCGCCAATATTTTATTTGGAAATAAAGGTGCATTTTTTTCAGTTTTGCGTCCATCCCTAATTACAAGCCCATAGTTTATAAAGTAACAGTGTTATACCCTCTTGACATAAATATTTAAAAAGTTCAGTCCCTAAGGTAACTATTTATGTATTTTTTTTAATTGTAAATTTTTTAATTTTTTTTTAATTACAAAAAAAAAAAAAAAATGGGGAGTGTGGGAGGTAATGAGTTAATTTTATGTGTAAAAGTCATTTATTTGTATGTTAAAAATGTGTAGGGTGTAGTTTACTATTTGGCCACAAGATGGCCACAGTAACTTTTTGTTTTAATGCGACCTCCAAGCTTCCTTCCGGAAGCTTGGAGGAAGAATAAGGAGGCTGGACACGTGAGTTTTTTCTCACAATGATCGCGCTGCCCATAGGAGAGCAGCTGATCATTGCGGGGCTTAGATCAACGAACGGGAATGGATTTTCCCGTTCATTGATCTCTGGGCGAGCGGGCGGCGGCGTGTTTACTAGCGGCGGGCGGCGTGTTTACGAGCGGGAGCACGGGCAGCGTCGGGAACGCGGAAAGTACGTGTTTCTCCGTCCCTGGTTTTTAAAGGATGGAAAAAGGGGCGGAGAAATACGTACGCGCGGGGGTAAAGTGGTTAAACCTCTTCTTCTTGTTTATAAAACATTATTTATAGTTTCAATTGTCATCGTCACATGCCATTGTAAAAATTTTGTTTTATTTAATAATAGTGTTATACCTAATAGCCCTAACTAAACCACCGCATTCCCGACGCTCTAATCTAACTGATTGCCCCCAAACTCCCAGGTGGGCAATCCGGGCTTTGTTTCCCAGTGAGGCGGGGCTATGAGCAGCAGCCCTGCCTCACATGCGTCTGTCAGCGGCGGATCTCCGCCTCCGCCCGCCCCTCTCAATGAAGGAAGACTGAGAGGGGCGGGCGGAGGCGGAGATCCGCCACTGACAGACGCATGTGAGGCGGGGCTGCTGCTCATAGCCCCGCCTTACTGGGAAACGAAGCCCGGACTGCCCCCCGGGGAGTTTGGGGGCAATTAGTTAGATTAGAGCCTCGGGAATGCGGCGGTTTAGTTAGGGAAATTAGGTATAACATTATTATTCAATAAAACAAAACTTTTACAATGGCATGTGACGATGACAATTTAAACTATAAATAACGTTAATATAAACAAGAAGAAGAGGTTTAAAACGAAAAATTTCGTACAGACATCCTGCGCCGTTATTTAATCATAAAAACGATAAATATCGTTTTATAATAAAGTTCTATGAGGCGCCGTTTTTATACCATTGGAGCTAGGCGCCGTTTTTCACTGATTCGTGAATTCTGTTTATGATGCCTTTAATCTTCTTGCTGCATTGCTATTTGTTTAAATTCATAGCAGAACTGTAGTCAAATAAAGTAAAGCAGCTGAATATGTAACAAAATAAGCTTTAAAGTAAAAGTTTTTTCTTTTACTTTTGTAAGGAATAGGAACAATTACGAGCTCCTCACAAGCGGCATATTAAGGTCATTGTCTACTTTTCCACCAACCTCTCACACCAGCTACTTGATTATAAGGCTCAACAGGTCTTTTAAAGAACCACTATCACAAAAAATGTGAAAATGTAAAATGCATGCATATGTAGAAAATGTGCATTGTTCCAGAATAAAATGCACTATAAATTGTGACGGATTGCGGAGAAACCGCCGCGCCTTCTGACAGTGAGGCGGCGGTATCCGCGCACAGAGCGGCGGTTTACCCACAGCAACATGCGTCTGGTTTGTCTGGACCTAGTAGTGCACACAGATGGAGAGCTACGCACGCGCGCGCCGCAAGACAGGCTCTTTATACCAATAGGAGAATGGTCAGCTGATCGAGGCAGTCAGCTGATCCCAGCTCAGTTGTTGATTGGTTGATGGGAGCTGGGTGGCACTGGAGAGCGCTCCACTATATATATCTCTTGCTGTTCAGTTGCTAGTTGTCTGGCGTTGCGAATACCTATGTGTTAGCACTCAGACCTAGTCAGATCTTTCAGTGTGGTGGAACCAGGAGGACCTGGGAATCCACACTTAGCCAGTTTACTGTGTATTATCTGTGTTATTCATTAGACCAGTTCCAGGGTGTAGATACCAAGGACCTCACACCCCAGACTAGGAATACTGTGTATCATCTGTGTTATTCATTAGACCAGTTCCAGGGTGTAGAGACCAAGGACCTCACACCCAGACTAGGGAACTTGTGGTATCATTCTGTTATACTTCAGACTAGTTCCAGGGTGTAGAGACCACGGACCTCACACCCAGACTAGGCATTGTTTGATATCTGTTATGACATATTGCTTTCCTGACCACTCCTCTGATCTCTGATTCGGTACCTTGCACTTCTGATATTCCGTTGCCAAACCCTGCTTGCCTTGGATACCGAATCAGCTTACTGTTTTTGTACTTTATCTGTCAGTGTGTTGCCGACCTGGCCTGCCCGACCTTTCTGGCTGTCACCCATCCCTTGGGTGCTCAGCTTCCCTGCAGGGGCCCCCTGCTTTTCAGGAGGGGCACTGCTGCTAACCAGTCAAGGTCTCCTTCTCCTGGAGTCCTTGACTGCAGTAGAGTCTGTCTCTACTTATTGGACCACCTGCTACCCCGGTGGTCCAATTTCTACTGTTACACCAAACACTCACACACTTCAGGTGTCCAGAGGTTAGCAATATATCTGTATTATCGGTGATTCTGCAGATCATCAATAATCAGGTATATATATATCTGTATTCTTGGTGATACTGCAGATCACCAATAATCAGATTATCTCTGCGTGCTGACACCAATCGTTACATAAATTCATTTTTTCCTATGTCACTGTCACTTACAGTAGTGTAAAAATCTGATGGATCTGACAGGTTTTGGACTAGTCCATCTCCTCATGGGGAATTATCAGTGTTTTCTTTATTTTCAAAAGCACTTATTGAACGGCATTTGCTTATTTCAACTGCCAAAATACTGTGCAGGAAAGTAGGCAGGCTAGCCGGCATCTTTGTCTCCCATGAGAAGATGGTCCAAAACCTGTCATATCTGTCAGATTTTCACTGCCTACTGTAAATGACAGCAGCATAGGAGAAATTAATTTATAGGGCATTTTACTCTGGGGGGAAATGTACTTCTGTAAGTATTTGTCCACATATATTTTAAATTTTGGCATTTTTCGAGATATTAGCCCTTTAAATTATAGGTTTCCTTGTGTTTTCATCATTTTGGCATTTTCAGGTATATTTTATTTTGCTAAAATTGAATTTTTTTTTTTTATACTGTTGCATGTGTGGAAACACTGGTTCTGGCCATGATGTCAAGAGGGGAGGGCTGTCACTGAACCCTACACACCACAACTACCACTTGTATGCTATGTGACACTTGGTGCTGGCAGTATCTGATGCAGCATACTCTTAACAGCGGAGGCTTATCTCTGTGTGTGATATGTAGTGCCAGGTGTAGTCCGCTCTATCAGAGTGGTGTTTAACTGCAGTAGGTATTGCAGGACACCCCAAAGTTGGGAACACTTGGCAAAGCAGCTACAATAATTTGAAACACTTCATATGAGGGCAATTTATTCAAACTTTCTAAGGTGAAATACAGGTACCTGATTAACAGTGCTTATAAATAAGTGTGTTTTTTATTGTTAATTTTTTTTATCCTGTGTGTGATTTATTTGAGGAGGCTTTTGAGGAGCCACACCTTGCTGGCCTCTTTTTCTGCTAACCATTAGCAGCAGGTCTGGACAGTGGGTTGAATAGGAAGACCGGACACTAATCTCTAATTGGCCTCTGGCAACTGTAATTTGTCACTAGGAGAAGCTTTTGATAGCTATTCAGTATTTTTTTTATAAAATTATTTCACTGTGTCACCATGGAGATACCGCTTAAGACATACAGGTTGATTCAAAAGCAGCATTTGCACGCTACGCGTGGTGATGTACTCGTAACCTGTGCTCTTTAGCGCAGCTGCGATACTTTACTAGCACGCCCGCTAGCAGCAGCACCCTAATTTATGTATTAGCAGCCACATTAGTAAAGTTTTGCGAAAGTGCTGTAGCCCGACCGTGATACTTCACTAGAGCGGCCGCTACTACATTAACTTAGTAGCGGCCACACTAGGGAAGTATCATGGCCGCGCTACAGCACTATTGCGCAGCTTTTAAAAGGATTGGCTGTAACTAAAGAGCACACGCTACGAATACAGGACTGCGCTTAGCATGTGCATGCTGATTTTATCCCGCACTGCTTGTGCATGGTAGCTGTAGTACTAATTAATCAATCAATAATAAACTCTACCTTATTTACCATCAATATTTTTTTTGCAACCAGAACAGATGTAGTGTACTTTCGAGCAACTTACTTAAAGGACAACTGAAGTGAGAAATATATGGAGGCTGCAATATTTATGTCCTTTTAGGCAATACCGGTTGCCTGGCAATGCTGCTGACCCTCTGCCTCTAATACTTTTAGCCATAGACTCTAAACAAGAATGCAGGTCAGATGTTTATGACATTATTGTCCGATCTGACTGCATTAGCTGCATGCTTCTTTCTGCAGCCAAATAGATCAGCAGGGCTGCCAGGCAACTGGCATTGTTTAACAGGAAATAATATCAGCCACCATATACCTCTCACTTCAGTTGTCCTTTAAAGCAAACTTGTACTGGCTGGGGAACAAAAAGTTAGATACTTACCTAGGTAGAGTGAAGCCTCCAGATAGTTCAGAGTTACCACTGCTGTTGGCTTGTACCCTCTGACTGCATGAGTATGGCCACACTTGTGCAGTAGCGTGAAACTGCTCATGGACAAGTGGTCTTGGCTTGCTGTGAAGTCATGGCTGGACTTGCGCAGACATGGTACAGCTACGCTCCTACATGGTGATGAGCTCGGCCATGAGAACATATGTGACAAACTCTTGTTGGATATATGTTCAGAGGGTCCAAATTCAGTGATGGCGAGATTGAGGAGGATCTTTTTGTTCTCTAGTCAGTTCAGGTTCACTTTGTACAGATCTACACTTTCTAAACTTTATTACCATCCTTCAAATTTCTATATTTCAAAATGTTAATATGAGGGAAAACTAATAATAGAAAGGAGCAGTGAATTATAAAACTTAGGGCTTGACTCATCAGCGCAGCTTAATGAGGGGAGCACGAGCTCAGCGCACGTTATGCTGCGGTAGTGCAGTGTAGCGTGCGCTGGTAAATTACGCACGCTCCTTGTAACTAATGGCCTCACTACTTGTCCCGCCCTGAGCCCCGTCGGATCCAGTGGCTTTCTAGGACATGATCCCCGCACGTTGATTGGACAAATAGGCTGCCTGTCAAGTGACAAGCAGCCTATTGAGCTATTCAGAGTGCTGGGATTCCATCCATTAAAGCCACTGGACCCGCTGGAGCTCAGAGCGGGACGAGTGGAGCGGCCGTTAGTTACAAGGAGCGCGTAAGTTACCAGAGCATTCTACGCTGCACTACCTCAGCATAGTGTGCGCTGAGCTCGTGCTTCCCTTATGAATCAAGCCCTATGTCTTTTACTTATGAGTGCTTTGTGCTATGTGTAAAGAGGGGTGTGGTGTCGGCATGATTAGAAGTGTGGTGGGGGGGTGTCTTCAAGTTATCCCTGTTTCTTATTTCAAAAGGTGGGTGTTATGCTTGGGTCCTTTTCAACTTTCTGTCATATTCTTGGTCTTGTCATATATTTAAGGATTCGCGCACTTGCTTGAAATCATTTACGATTTTCTACAACTCTGCAAATTATCCTTTTTTAGTTTCATATGACATTTATGGTATACATGACATTTTGAAACTTGCAGTTATATGTGAATAAAATGCCTTATTAAGGCTGTAATTGCAGGACTGCTTGTGACCATTCAGAAGCATCACCAGCGCTTGCTATATACTAGAAAATCTTTAGGCGCTTTCAGTAGAACACTGAACATGGCTGTTTACCATAAACTGCGCTATTATCTATTCTAGATACTCAGAATAGCATTATGCCATTATGTAAAATGGGAATGTAGAGGAAATTGTACAGCTGGAACATGAGCTTAGATAGATACATTCTGTGTTGATTCAGATTTAGGTTTGGTGTGCTGTTAAATACAAATTTGGTGGTAAGAAGTGGGTACAGGGATGACAGGATGGACAAACAGTCATTTCGTGCTGTACCATCGCTTGGTCACATGCTTATTTAGCTCCGCTATTTAAAGTGGACCTGAACTCGGAACTTCCTCTCTGCGCTATAAGATATGCAACAACATAATAACCTTTACAGAAAAACATTTCTTCGTTACAGATGATAGAAATCCTCCACTAAATCTGCACTGTTTCTACATCCTGATTCATGGAAGCAGACATATTGTTAACGTCCTGTGCTTTCAAATGAGCTTATCTGCCTAATCTGCCGTGGCAGTCAGCTGACAGGAGAGAGACCAAATCACAACTTTGGTTAGTCACAGATGAGGAGAAATTAGACAAGCTAAACTCTCTAAATGCATACAGGGTGCATTTCTCTAAGTTTTCCTTCTGCCCTCTGCAAGAGTTCAGGTCCACTTTAAAGTGGAAGATATAGGGGAAAGAGGAGGCCAGGAGTAATAAAATACTTTAAAAATAAATAAAATGGAAAAAGGTGAGGTGGCTTACCTCAAGGAAGACAAACTCACTTAATAGAAGAGTCTTTATTGCACTGACAACGCGTTGCGTGAGTACTTGCCCACTTCATCAGGCCAAATAGCAGTGCCTAAAATCATTAAACAAAGCGCTTAGTGCCACAGCACCGACAACATATAGGAACAAATATATAGTTTCATCCATAGGTGATCATGCATGCAATACTGATCAATTTAAGTTCAAAACATCAATAAGAGTTATTTGCATTCAAATGATTAGATGCATACAAAATTATCCAAGCCAGTTTCAACAGTCAAAGGCAGTTGTCAGCAGTAATGCAACAGGTAGAGGATATAAGTATAATGGTAAAAATACCACCAAGATTTTACTGTATTGCATAAATTGGCATACATGTTTTTCGTGCTGCACCTAGTATCATATTGTGCTATTATAAAAAGGATCATAAAAAAGCAAGTATACATATAAACACAAAAAGATATATATATTACATAAAAATGTATAATAAATAATCGTACAAATTGTAAAATATAAATCCAACGCGCTGTTACTCCACGTACAGTATATGGGTTGTAGATAGTGTCTAGTTGTTACATAATAAGACTCATATATAATAAGACCTCTGAGTCTTATTATGTAAACAGCTAGACACTATCTATAATTTAACCTATATACGTGTATTAACAGCGTGTTGGATTTATATTTTACAATTTGTATGATTATTTATTATACATTTTTCATGTGATATATCTTTTTGTGTTTATATGTTTTATGATACTTTCTTTTTTATGATCTTTTTTATAATAGCGCACATACGATACTAAGTGCAGCACGATAAACATGTATTCCAATTTATGCAATACAGTGAAATCTTGGTGGTATTTTTACTATTATATTTATATCACCTACCTGTTACATTACTGCTGACAACTACCTTTGTCTGTTGAAACTGGCTTGGATAATTTTGTATGCATGTAATCATTTGAATGCGAATAACTCTACTGATGTTTTGAACTTAAATTGATCAGTATTGTATGATCACCTATGGGTGAAACCACATATTTTATCCTATATGTTGTCGGTGTTGTGGCACTAAGCGCCTTGTTTAATGATTTTAGGCACTGCTATTTGGCCTGAGGAAGTGGGCTAGTACCCACAAAACGCATTGCCAGTGCAATAAAAACTCTTCTATTAAGTGAGTTTGTCTTCCTTGAGGTAAGCCACCTCACCTTTTTCCATTTTATTTGTTTTTAAAGTATTTTATTACTCCTGGGTGCCACTTTCTCCTATATCTTGTTCCGCCACCCTCCTTCGGGAGGGGAAACATCCCTCCTGGACCATTTACAGGTCACTTAAGGTTGTTTTTTTATCAGGAGTGCGACCACCACTAGCTCTGCCTGGTACCCTAATGTAGTCGGGTTTGTACATCTCCACCTGCCGACTGGTTGGTTGCCCTTCTGCAACCCACCTTTGTGAGTATAATCTACCTTCATTCTTACAATATTTTCCCACTACTGTGACATACTGCAAAATTTGGACTCCTGTTGTCTCTGTGTATTTTCCTCCTGTAGGGTGCAATTTTTTATCACCCCCAACCTTCATCCACTTGAAAGCGGTATTGAACATGAATTGTTCCCAATTCTTGTCTAGTACCAGAACATGGTATGGGTGCAGGGGGTGCAGCATGTAGAGTACAAACAATACATACTTGCCATCAGCAATTTTCTTCTAGGCTCTGCCCTACTCTTACAGGCTGCTCACAAGGGATGGTGGGGGACGGGGGGGGGGGGGGACTAAATACATAGTCGAAAAAAGTTACTATTTTGGCCCTTTTATCATGTCAAATGAGGATTCAGAGACACTAAATAGCCGATGCAATACATTATTACATGCAATGCTTTACTTTCTTCTCAGCGTGCGGTAAGAATTGGTGCAGGTAAAACATGCCACCCAGCATACATCTGCACTTCTGCTCAGTTTAGCACACTAGTATCATAAGTGATTTGTGTCCACTACTTCTGTAAAAGAATAAAGTGCTATATACTAGTGTCTTGTTCCCTTTGTGTGGAGCTGTCAGTTTTTACGAAAAATACAAAAAAAGTGTATTAGAACATGCTGGTTATTTTAATCAATGGGCTTTTTCAGAACTGATGATTTATCACAATTGTATTAAAAATAAAACTTCCAGCCTGCCGCATCTTCTCTGACAACATGCCCTTTTCGTCTCTATTGTATTTAACATGGCCATGAAGACACACATTTCAAAGCAGTTGAATGCCCCTGTTTTGCAGCAGAAAGTGCACAAATGAAAATGCAAATGTGTTAACTGTGAACAATGTCTCAGTAGGAAATTATAAGAACGAGTGTTACTTATAGATATGAAACCCATCATGAAAGGCTTTCCCAATATATGTATCCAGAAGAATTTTTCTTTTTCCAAGGGAAATTCAGTCACCCCCTCGTCTCAGCCTAGCCCTAGGCACATGATCAATAAGCATACATTTACGTTGCACAACATAAGGATTCTGAGCTGCTACAGCAGAGGGAATTTACTATAGCTAGACACTGTACAGGGGTGAGCCGTCTGAGTTCAGGAGCTTAAATTTACTCCTATTGATCATATGCTTACGTGGTTGCCTCTAAGGATTTTTATACTTTGAATTGTCTGGAATCAACAGGAAAGAAACTGCAAATACCATTTTTCTAGAGTACAGAGAGAGAGACTGGTACTCAATAAATGGCTTCTTCGTCTCAGGATGAGGATAAGGTTTCAGTGGTGTGCTCAGACCCCCAAGCCCCCCTTTAGAAGTGTGGGGTGTACCACTGTCTCTGCAGAGTTGGAGATTGAAAGAAATAAGAGACAGGATAATGTTTCACCTTAGAGGTGGATGTGATACCTAATAAATGATGTGCAATACTTATAATGCCTTCCTAGATTGTGAGATGAGAAAACAGTGATTCTTTTTTAGTGCATACGTAGACACCCTCAGTCAGAACACCTCTGGTAAACACCCCTCATACCTCCAATCATGGGAGAATGGCGGGACTGCAGTCACAGCTCCTGAAGCCTTCCAGTTGGATTAGTGTCCTAAAGGGGGTGAAAACTGGAGTTTTCCATCCTTTGACATGGTTACTGTTCTAGAAATCCTCAGCACTAGTGGCAACAATTGTGCAAAAAGATCTTAAGCTGGCCACTAACGGTCCAATTTCTAGCGAAAAATCGTTCAAGCGATCAGAAATTCTGATCGGATTGGTTGTAAATAATCTTCATTGGTGGACACAATCGATTATGAACGAGTGAAAAAAATGTCGCCCGAATGAATTTTCGTCGAACGAAAATTTGGATTTTCTTGGTGGTCGTGATAGATAGGAAGCAATGATTGGTTAGTTGATGGTGTAGTGAACGATTTTTCGTCCGATCAGAATTTCTGATCGCTCAAACGATTTTTCGCTAGAAATTGGACCGTTAGTGGCCAGCTTTAGTTTAATATTCACAGACACAGAACCGCATGACATTGGCGCATTGGACAGATGGCTACATCCTCATTTTAGATTTTGCTTTGCCCAAACTATCATTTTTGATGGTCTTAGTCAAAATATTTAAAGTACAGATATCCCCCAATGTCTCTGACTCCCTCTCCAGAAATCAATTGAGATGGATCTTTCTTCCCCACTTTTGTTTTTGCAGGAATCTCTTTAAAGGACAACTGTAGTGAGAGAGATATTTGAAATACCAGTTGCCGTAGTGTCTGAGTAACACCAAAAACATGCATGCAGCTAATCATGTCAGATCTGACAATAATGTCAGAAACACCTGACCTGCATATGCTTGTTCAATGTATATGGTTAAAAGTATTAGAGGCAGAGGATCAGCAGGACAGCCAAGAAACTTGTATTGTTTAAAAGGAAATATAAATATGGCATCCTCCATATCCCTCTTGCTACTGTTCTACCCCAGTGGGTTTCACCTGCTGATTCTCCCCCTCTCCCTCCATAGAACTGAACATAGTGATGTGCTGCAAGTCAATCAGCATATCTATGCAGTGCTCATTTATGAACCACCACCTGACATTATCTCTAAAGGTCTTTTTGGACAATAATTGATAAAAGCTGTATGTACTTGAAGACACAACTTAAAGGGAACCTTAACTGAAAAAAACATGAATTTCACTTACCTGGGGCATCTACCAGCCCCCTGCAGCCATCCTGTGCCCTCGCAGTAGCTCACGGATCCTCCGGGCCCCCGCTGCCAGCTGTTCACCATATACATGCTGCCACTTGGAGAAATCATACAAAAACATGGCCTGACATATCATTGCTATGCTGATGACACCCAGCTATATTTGTCATTCAAACCTATTGTCACAGATCCTACTCCACAAATAAACGCATGCTTAGCTGAGCTTCAGGAGTGGATGAATAATAATTGGCTAAAACTTAATGCTGACAAAACTGAGGTTCTTGTTATCGAGGGCCAGGGCTCAACAGCAAAGCAGCTCCAGTCTCAACCAACACCGCTAAGGATAGGGAGCTCAGACCTGAACAACTCAGACTGTGTGCGCAGCCTGGGAGTACTGATTGATTGGAAATTAAGCTTCAGGAATCAAATCTCAGCTGTTGTGAAACATTCCTTCTTTCATCTAAGGAATATTGCAAGGATTAAACACCTAATTCCTTCAGAGGATCTTCCAACCCTAGTTCATGCCTTCATCACATCAAGGTTAGACTACTGCAACGTCCTCTACACAGGCCTGCATAAGAAAGACTTACGCCGCCTGCAATTAGTACAGAATGCCGCCGCAAGGCTGTTAACGAGCCAACCCCGCCATTGCCACATAACACCAACCCTGAGCTCACTCCACTGGCTACCGATAAAATGGAGAATTCTGTTTAAGATTGGCTTACTGACATTCAAATCCTTGCACAATCTGGGCCCTGGATACCTGAAGGACTTGTTGCAACTACATCACACCCCCCACAATCTTAGATCAAAAGGACGTAACACCTTGGTCACCCCCAGAGTCCACCTCAAAACCTTTGGAGACAGAGCCTTTTGTCATGCTGCCCCTACACTTTGGAACTCCCTGCCACACCCAATCAGGACAGCCCCATCCCTGGAAGCATTTAAGTCTAAACTGAAAACCTACCTTTTCAGTCTGGCATTCATGAACATCTGACTATCTCCTCTGTAACACAACCCAGCCTGAAACCCTGTATTAATCTGAGACACAGCTATGCGCTTTGAGTCCTATGGGAGAAAAGCGCTTTACAAATGTTATTGTATTGTATTGTATAGTTTCGTTTTTGCCGACTAGGATTCGGCCGGCCGCCATGCATACCTTTTTACGCATTCCCGCTGGGGCAGGAAGCTATCGCTGACAATAACAAGCACATTTTTACGAGTTACGGATGCAATGCTTACATTTTTTTTATTTGCTCTGACATTCCCTTTAAGGTGGTCATTAATGGTCCAATTTTTAGCAAAGAAACATTTGAGTGATCATAATAATTGGGATCGGATTGGGAGAAAATAAATTCTGTTGATGTTTCCAGTCAATTGCGAATGATTCTTAAAGCTATCGTTCTATGGCAATTTTGACAATCGGAAAAATGTTGTTGTTTGTTATAATTGTGATTGGTAGGAAATGCAGATTGGTTTGTTGATGGTGAAATTATCAATTTATGGCAACCTGTTATTTATGATCGCGTTTATTTGATCGCTTGAACAATTCTTTCCTCAACATTGGACCATTAGTGGCCACCTTTACAGTAAGTAGTAAACATCTTACAACTCTTTCAGGTTTTAGACTAGCCCAGGGGTAGGCAACCCATGGCTCCAGAGCCGCATGCGGCTCTTTTTCACCTTTGCCGCGGCTCCGGTAGTGTGTGTCAGTGGCTGCGGCGCGCGTGTGACGTGTGCTGCCGCTGGCCGGTAGCCTATCAGAGAGGCCGCCGGACCGGTGCGGGGCTTAGGGCAGCCATTTTCCCGTAGCCCTGCATTGTAATGCAGGCAGGACGTGACCAGTGGCGTACCTAGGGCATTTGACACCCGGTGCTGGGTATTAAAAAGACACACCCCCCCCCCCCATAAAAAAAAACAAAAAAACAGCAAATGTGGCATGCTAAACGTGACACGGCGGGTAATGCCAGGTGTAGGCTCGCTCCCCCCCCCCCTAAAGTTGTCCTTAGTATAGTATAGTGGCACCAGTATAGCTAACAAAAAATGGGTGCGGTTATAACATGCGGCGCGCATTGCGCGCCGCGGCGAAAAAGGGGCGTGGCCATGACCGGATGAGGGCAGAGCTAACTAATTTAAAGTGAACCCGGGATAAGAGTGATATGGAGGCTGCCATATTCATTTCCTTTTAAACAATAGGCAGCCCTGCTGATCTATTTGGCTGCAGTAGTGAACTGAATTACACCAGAAACAATCATGCAGCTAATCTTGTCAGTTCTGACAATATTGTCAGAAACCCCTGACCTGCTGCATGCTTATTCAGGGTCTATGGTTGAAAGAATTAGATGCAGAGGACCAGCACAGCAGCCAGGCAGCTGGTATTGCTTAAAAGGAGATAAATATTGCAGCCCAATATTATTCTCACCTCGGGTTCCCCTTAAAAGTGCAACACAAAGACAGTGGGCCTTTCCCCAGAAAATTCATAATTGTTCAGGTTTTCTCAAGAAAATACACGTAATGTGAACAGATTTGACCAGAAAATAGTTCAATCATGTCGGCAGATTTGCCCAAAAAACACGTTCAATCATGTCGGCAGATTTGCCCAAAAAACACGTTCAATCATGTCGGCAGATTTGCCCAAAAAACACGTTCCATCATGTCGGCAGATTTGCCCAGAAAATACATGCAATCATGTCGGCAGATTTGCCCAGAAAATACATGCAATCATGTCGGCAGATTTGCCCAGAAAATACATGCAATCGTGTCAGCAGATTTGCCCAGAAAATACATGCAATCATGTCAGCAGATTTGCCCTGAAAATACATGCAATCATGTCGGCAGATTTGCCCAGAAAATACATGCAATCATGTCGGCAGATTTGCCCAGAAAATACATGCAATCATGTCGGCAGATTTGCCCAGAAAATACATGCAATCATGTCGGCAGATTTGCCCAGAAAATACATGCAATCATGTCGGCAGATTTGCCCAGAAAATACATGCAATCATGTCGGCAGATTTGCCCAGAAAATACATGCAATCATGTTGGCAGATTTGCCCAGAAAATATATGCAATCATGTGGCCAACCTGGCCAGAAAACACTTCAATCATGTAGCAGACCTGGCCAGAACAGTCGATACACCTGCTAATATAAATTAAATAAAAATTTACTCACCTGAAGCAGCAGCAGACCTCCTGTCCCGGCCTCCGTCCGGCGCGCAGCTCTCACGATCCTCTGCAGCCAGCCAGCAACTGAAACTCCCGCGCTGAGAGCAGGGCTACGGGAAAATGGCGCTCGAAGCCCTGCATTGCAGACTCAGTCTCCAGAGCAGGGCTTCGGACGCCATTTTACTGTAGCCCTGCTATGCCGCTGTTGGAGCTGCGGGCTGCTGCTGTCAGTGAACTGACACAGCGTCTATTAGACGCCGAAAATCAGTTCACGCTGGGGGTGCTTGGACAATATTAGGGGGTGCTTCAGCACCCAAACCACCCCCCTGGCACCGCCACTGCCCCAGTATAGCTAGTATAGTTGCTCCCAGTATAGCATAGTGGCCCCAGTATAGTTTAGTGTAGCATAGTGGCCCCAGTGTAGCATAGTGGCCCCAGTGTAGCATAGTGGCCCCCAGTGTAGCATAGTGGCCGCCAGTGTAGCATAGTGGCCGCCAGTGTAGCATAGGTGCCCCCAGTGTAGCATAGGTGCCCACAGTGTAGCATAGGTGCCCCCAGTGTAGCATAGGTGCCCCCAGTGTAGCATAGGTGCCCCCAGTGGAGCATAGGTGCCCCCAGTGGAGCATAGTGGCCCCAGTGTAGCATAGTGTAGCATCGGTGCCCCCAGTGTAGCATAGTGGGCCCCAGTGTAGGCTAAGGTGCCCCCAGTGTAGCATAGGTGCCCCCAGTGTAGCATAGGTGCCCCCAGTGTAGCATAGGTGCCCCCAGTGTAGCATAGTGGCCCCCAGTGGAGCATAGTGGCCCCCAGTGTGGCCCCCAGTGTAGCATAGTGGCCCCCAGTGTAGCATAGTGGCCCCCAGTGTAGCATAGTGGCCCCCAGTGTAGCATAGTGGCCCCCAGTGTAGCATAGTGGCCGCCAGTGTAGCATAGGTGCCCCCAGTGGAGCATAGGTGCCCCCAGTGGAGCATAGGTGCCCCCAGTGGAGCATAGGTGCCCCCAGTGGAGCATAGGTGCCCCCAGTGTAGCATAGGTGCCCCCAGTGTAGCATAGTGGCCCCCAGTGTAGCATAGTTGCCCCCAGTGTAGCATAGTGGCCCCCAGTGTAGCATAGTGGCCCCCAGTGTAGCATAGGTGCCCCCAGTGTAGCATAGTGGCCCCCAGTGTAGCATAGTGGCCCCCAGTGTAGCATAGGTGCCCCCAGTGTAGCATAGGTGCCCCCAGTGTAGCATAGGTGCCCCCAGTGTAGCATAGTGGCCCCCAGTGTAGCATAGGTGCCCCCAGTGTAGCATAGGTGCCCCCAGTGTAGCATAGTGGCCCCCGGTGTAGCATAGGTGCCCCCGGTATGAGGGAAGCTTGGAAGGTGGGGTGGCGGGGTCCCCTCCTTCCGGCGCTTCCCCCTCCTAATTAGCAGCAGCCAGCAGCTTAGCGAAGCGGGCGGGGAGGACTTACTCACCTGCTCCAGGCGATGGCGCATAACGTTATCCTCACGTGACGCTGGTCTCTCTGTCGCTCACTGTGCTTCCGCAAATCAGGAAGCACAGTTGGCGGTGGAGAAGGTGGAGACCAGCGTCACGTGACGATGACGCTATGCGCCATCGCCTGGAACGCAGGAAGTAGGTGAGTAAGTCTTCTCTGCCCGCTCATCAAGCTGCTGCTAATTAGGAGGGGGAAGCGCCAGAAGGAGGGGACCCAGGTGAGGGAGGTGGGGGGTCCGGCCCCCCTCCCCGCCGCTTTCCCCGCCACCCCTCCTTTCCGGGTTGCTTCCCCCTCCTGTCCTGCCTGCACAGTGCACAGGCCTCTGTGGGAGGCCTTGGTGACACCCCTGGGGCACCCGACACCCGGTGCGGGGCGCCCCATGCCGCCCTATGGTGGGAACGCCACTGGACGTGACGTCGGGAAGGAAGAGGATCATGGGAGTTGCGCGCCACAAGGAGGTCGGGACAGGAGGAGATCGTGACAGGAGGTCTTCTGACTAGGTGAGTAAATGGGTTTTTCTTTTCATATCTGCTGAAGGATTGTGCATATTGGGGTCATATCTGCTAACGATTTGTGCACATTGGGGTCATATCTGCTAACAATTTGTGCATGTTGGGGTCATATCTGCTAACGATTTGTGCATATTGGGGTCATATCTGATCCTGTATATAGCATTAAGGTAAGAAACAATATATGCAGTGTTAGATTTGTTTTATAATGGTTTTGCGGCTCCCAGTTTTTTTCTCTTTTCGGAAACGGGTCCAAGTGGCTCTTTATGTCTTAAAGGTTGCAGACCCCTGGACTAGCCCATCTCCTTGTGGGTGATTCTCAGAATTTTCTTTTATTTTCCAATGCACTTATTAAATGATTGTTGCTTAATCCAACTTCCAGAATACTGTGAAAAAGAGTAGGGAGGCTGGCTTGGCATCCTTACATAAGCCCTGCACAGTGATTCTTTTTCTCAGGAATAAAGGTAAAACTAAGAACCCCCATGTGGTTCATAGACTAGTCAAAAACTTGTCAGATCTGTTTGATTTTTATATCCTATTGTAAGTGACAGGGACATAGGAAATAAGTAATTTATAATGCATTTTACTTCAGGAGAAATGTACACTTTACATATATGTGTATATGCAATTTAAATGTTAACATTTTTCATGTTAGTGCTCCTTTAACCCATACAGTACCCAAGTGCTGTGGAGAATCTCAGATGTGTTGCATCTTTCAAGATTTGTAGACAGTATTCTTTTTGTCGGCTGACTGAAATTTGTGTGTTCACATTTTTGTATTCCCTTTTACATTAAAGTCTGGTTGTACTTTTATTATAAACTGTAAATGCATTAATGTTAAGCCAGTCCTAATATGGCTTGTCATAAAGGGGCACAGGCTCTAATGAAGTCTCTGTACACCTGTGTCTCATGCAGGTACACAAGCACTTCAGATATCTGTAATGTAAATCTGTGCCCATTGAAGAGAACTTCATGGTATTTTGTATGGGGTTGCCATGGAAACTGGGGGTGAGCGAGGTTTGCTCAAGCACATGACTTGCTCTGGGGCAAACTGAGGCCAACAAATTAGAACCGAGGCATCAAAAGGAAGCATATTGAAGTATATCCTAGCCGCCGTTCCTACATCCCCAAGACCAGGGATTTTTCTCACAAATGACAGGAGAGGGACAAGCAAGGATAGAGAAGGAAGCATATAAATGGGATGAATAGGAAGAGGACTGAATCTAGTTCTTGTGTAATGAGGTAGTGAAAGGCAGAATAAAAAGCCCTTAGCTGGTGTTATTTCTCCCCATGTCACCCAGCTGGCTATGTCTTATCACTGTTTGCAGTGGAGTAATTCTCATCCCTGTCTGGCTCAGGATAAAACAAAATTAAAGCCGTGTAGGGTTTAACAGTGTAGTAAACATTTGTTGTAACCTCAAATGATTTTTCCTCAGCTCGCTAACGATAAGGCAATTGTTGCAGTCATTTGCACAGTGAGCAAGCTTTATTCAGACCATATAAATAGGACTGTGGCTAAGACAGCCTGCAGGTTTATACAGTAGCTGTCAGAGGAAGCTTGATGATGGGAAATAGTGCGCTCGCCGCTCATATCTGAAGGATGACCATGATTAGGATGAGACAGAAATGTGATGACAGCAGTAAAATAGTGCACAACATTCTGATGTAAACATTCTCATATTATGCATGGGCTCATACCACACTTGGGATGTCACCAGTACTCAAGCATGTGTACACCTTGTCACAGCCCCATATGTAAGGCTACCACCTGGTGTACATACCTGCACATGCACATCCTGCACATGCACATCTGTTCATGTGTAAAGCTGTACCTGACACAAGTTGAGGCGTCTGCAACACAACTAGCAAGTGATAACATGTACTGCTACCTTCACATCCATTTAGCTTTACTAGTCTAGCGGATGGCAAGTAGCAGTACATTGTGGATGAGGAGTAGCGGTAAATAGCGGATAGTGAGTAGTGGTAGTGTAAGGCCTGGCAGATCTCTTCCCTTCCTTCAGCCTCTATTTCCCAATCTATCACCACGCTCTTCGCCTAAACGTTAAACTCCAGTGTGAACAGGCGACAAGTACGCCTAGCCGACTATGGTTATCCCACAGGACTTTAGCGTTCAAAGTATCGAGACTGAGGCTGGGAAGACAAGAGTACTGCCAAAACCCACTAAACAAGATAAACGTAGCTGGATAATATCAGGTAATTGTGCGGGATGCACTTGTGGAGGAGACAACACAGATCACAGCAGGAAAAGTAGATTAGAAACAGGGAGGAAGGTTGCTCATAGTGACCGCAGATCTGAGCTTCCGATAACCGCAACAATAAACAAGACCAAGTTGGTTGTTCAGCACTATTGCAGCTCTCAGCTTCTGGTGTCCACCACAATGAATAAGACAAGTACAGACAGGCAGGAACGTTTTTCAGTCGAATTACAAATGTCAGCAATACTATGCATGCAGGGAGATCATAACAGCCTGTTTGCAGTTCAGCTGCAACCAACAGGACATGCTACAGGTGAGATCATGACAGGTACACAGCGGATGGAGATAAGCGGTACATAGTAGATGGAGAGTAGCGGTACATAGTGAATGAGGAGTAGTGGTACACGGCGGATGGCAAGTTGCAGTACATAGTGAATGAAGTAAAAGCAGTGGTACATAGCGGATGGTAATATTGACAGCAGATGATGAGTGGAGACAGACAGAGAATGACAAGAAGTAATAGATAGCTAATGATGAGTACTGACAAATAGAAGCTTACATGACCCCTGCTGCAGTAACTCCCTGGTGATACATTGGCTGACTAGCTCTCCATCAATTTCAGAGGACGGGACCTCTTCAACAAGCTCATGGCACTTTTCCAGGGTCCCAACTGCCTTATTCTCCTTCCTCCATCTTCGTGTTGGGGGCAGGGCTTCTTCAGCCGTGTGGAGACATCTCTTCTTAGGCGCTGCGTGCAAACTCCTCCATACTCACTAGAGGTAGGGCTTCCGCAAAAGAGCCTCTAGACGACAAAATATCCTCAGCTGGCACAGGCTGAACTCCTGTGGCGGGGGCTGAGTGCAGGAGCTTTCACTGCAGGCACACTAATTCCCAACTGGGCCTGAGTGGTGCTGCCACTGCTGGCCCTCAGAATCTCCACGGGCCCCATATGGGAGTACTGTTTGTACTACCCTGAAGGCGGCCCGGGTTTGTGTGACACTTGTCTATTGTGGTATGCCTTTTCTGCACAGGAAAATGTATTTAAACTGGAAACTCATGTTAATCAATGGGCTAGTTCACCCTTGAATGCGTTTTTAGCGCACAGCAAAAAAAAAAAACTGACATCCTGCAGCATAATTCCACACATTTTGACAGTTTTCTTTATCAATTACATTAGCTGCTGTGAAAATACACTTAGGGCTTGATTCACAAAGCGGTGCTAACTGTTAGCACGCCTGTGAAAACCCCCTTAGCACGTCTAAACGAGCTTTTCGCGCGCAAAACTTTATGCGCGCACTGCACAGAGCGCAGGGTGCTCCGCGCGAAGTGCCCATTAAAGCCTATGGGACTTAGCACACGCATAGGACTTTGCTTAGCGCGCGATCTGATTGAGAAAACCGGTGCTAACCTACTTAGCACCCTGGTTAGCGCGCCTAAAGACTTTAGACGTGCTAAGTAGGTTAGCACCGCATAGTGAATCAAGCCCTTAGTGTGCAGAAAAACGCATGCAGAAAACTAAAAGACAAGTGTGACCCATGACTCAATGGACATTTTAGGTAGTTTCTCAGACTTCATAGATGTGGTAAGCATGTACAAACAAGATTGTATTATTGATGGGCACCTTAAGAGTTCTAATACACGGAACAAAAACATTATTTTTAGAAACCTGTTAATCTCATAAAGAACAGAGGCAGGTTAAGCTGACTTATTCGACAGGCAACTGCCTGTGTTATTTATTCTGGGCATATTCACCCATCCAGGAATGACAGCTTGCCTTGCCTTATCCAACACTTTACTGCCATGTCCTCTCTCTCTGTATTATCAAGCCCCCTACTGATTATCACTTTCTGGGTTATCTATCTGTCCACAATCACCACAGTGCTGAAAGTTTGATGTGCAGTCCTGTGGTAAACTCTGCAATTTTTTATTTTTTTTAATACAGGAGGGATATTGTAAGTTTAATGTGATCAAACATAACTGTGAGTCACAATAGCAGGAGAGCATACCAGGGCTGCTTCAAAACATTAATGAGCCCCGGGCAAAGATCTCATTATCAGGCTCCATACCGCAGAGCACAACGGAAAGTTGCAGCTACATCCCTAAAATAAAAAGTGTCACATTCTTAGTATGAAAATCTGTGTGTGTGCGTGTGTGTGCGTGCGTGTGTGTGTGTATGTGTGCGTGTGCATGTGTGTGTGTGTGTGTGCGTGCGTGCGCGTACGTGCGTGTGTGTGTGCGTGCGCGTGCGTGCGTGTGTGTGTGTGCGTGTGTGCGTGCGTGTGTGCGTCCGTTCGTGTGCGTGCGTGTGCGTGCGTGTGTGCGTGCGTGCGTGTGTGTGCGTGCGCGTGCGTGCATGTGCGTGCGTGCGTGTGTGTGTATGCGTGCGTGTGTGTGCGTGCGCGCAAGTGCACAGGCTGTATTTAAACTGAAAGCTATAGTCAAGGGGGTTGATAATTCCAGTCACAAGGGCCAGGAATTCTGTCTCTCAAGAAAGTGCTATTAACAAGACATTGTAGTGTCGGAGGTGCATTTTCATGGAGCACCACACATACTAAGTATCACACCATTAGACACCATTCTCTCAGATGGCACAGGTACAGTGTCATGGGTCAGTTCACATGGTTACCATATTTATCGCTTATAACATGCACCAAAAACCACCCCTTTTCTATGCATTTTCGTGTTACAATCGCGTAAACGCAAATGCGTGTGCAGAGTTTTTTGCAATCTATCCTAAAATTGCAGGGACTTTTTCCTCCACTTTTGGGGGTTACATAGTTACATAGTTATTTGGGTTGAAAAAAGACATACCGTATTTTCCGCCGTATAAGACGCTCCGGAATATAAGACGCACCCAAGTTTGGAGGGCAAAAACCAGGGAAAAAAAAATACTAAACCTGGTGCGTCCATATTCCAGGAGCGTCTTGTACATGTCCTGCTGTATGTCCTCATGTGTGCTCCTGTGCTTTCCATATCCCCATGTGTCCTTCTGTGTGTCCTCCTGTGCCCCCCATGTGTCCTGTGTGTCCTCCTGTGCCCCCCATGTGTCCTGTGTGTCCTCATGTGCCCCCCATGTGTCCTGTGTGTCCTTCTGTGCCCCCTCATGTGTGCTTCTGTGCCCTCCATATGTCCTCCTGTGACCCCCAATGTGTCCTCATTTGCCCCTCATGTCGCCTCTGTGCCCCCATATGTCCTCCTGTGGCCCCCAATGTGTCCTCCTGTGGCCCCCAATGTGTCCTCCTGTGGCCCCCAATGTGTCCTCCTGTGGCCCCCAATGTGTCTCACTTGCCCCTCATGTCGCCTCTGTCCCCCCATGTGTCCTCCTGTGCCCCCCTGCCTTCCTCCCTCCCTCCCGCCCGAGTTTCCTGATCCCCCCGTCCCCGAGTGTCAATAGCAGCAACTTACCTTTAACATGCTCCCGCGGCGATCCCGGATAATTGTGCTGCCCCCCGCTAGCATGCGCTCCCTCCCCCTTGCGGATCTGGCCCCCCCGGGTGTGTGAATCAGCAGCGGCAGCTTACCTCCACAATGCGCCCGCGATGAATGGAGACATCCCTCTCCCCGGCACTTCACGCTCTAGTGACTGGCTTGAACTGATGACGCACAGTTCAAGCCAGTCACTAGAGCGCGAAGTGCCGGGGAGAGGGATGTCTCCATTCATCGCGGGCGCATTGTGGAGGTAAGCTGCCGCTGCTGATTCACACACCCGGGGGGGCCAGATCCGCAAGGGGGAGGGAGCACATGCTAACGGGGGGCAGCGCAATTATTCGGGATCGCCGCGGGAGCATGTTAAAGGTAAGTTGCCGCTATTGACACTCGGGGACGGGGGGATCAGAAAACTCGGGCGGGAGGGAGGAAGGCAGGCACTGAAAGGCAGGGAATCCCCGACGTGGCGGCGGGTCAGCGGTTCTGTATCGGCGGGCGTTCGTAAGTCGGGGATTCCCTGCCTTTGCCGTATAAGACGCAGTGACTTTTTCTCCCTATTTTTGGGGGAGAAAAACTGCGTCTTATACGGCGAAAAATACGGTACGTCCATCGAGTTCAACCAGAAAAAGTACAATACCAGCCTGCTCCCTCACATATCCCTGTTGATCCAGAGGAAGGCAAAAAAAACCCCTTACAAGGCATGGTGCAATTAGCCCCAAAAGAGAAAAAAATTCCTTCCCGACTCCAGATCGCCATCAAATAAAATCCCTGGATCAACATCACTGGGCATTACCTAGTAATTGTAGTCATGGATATCTTTCAATGCAAGAAAAGCATCTAAGCCCCCTTTAAAATACACCATGAGATTTTTTTGGCAGATGGATGATTCGATAGATAATTTCCTACAGGTCCGATCTGATTTTCAATCGTTTTTCTGATCGATTTCTCATAGAAGTGAATGGAAATCGATCAGAAAAACAATCGGAAAAATGATCGGAAAATCGATCAGACAGTAAATCTGCTAAAAAAATCTCACTGTGTATTCCCAGCATAACAAAGAAATGTTTTCTTTAGGGCTCTTTCACATTAGGGCAGACTTTGTGCGTTAACGCAAATGGCAGCCGTTTGCGTTAACCAAGGTAAGATGAAAGTCCATAGACTTTCATTTTACCTTTCACACTCGACGCTGCATTTCGATGCGTTGCGATCTTGACGCACCCGGGCGCAGTTTTTCCTCCAACGCACCCGCGAGCCGGCGTTTTCCGTCGGGTTTAATTACCAGCTACCGCCGCTGATTGCGTCGCACCGCAGATACCCGACGACACGCCGCAGGCAGACAACGCGTGCAGGAGTCTGCACATTGTCTGATGTGAAAGAGCCCTTAACGATTTAGGTCTATCTGGACGGATATATCCGTCCAGATAGCCTGCGCCGCGCGTGCTCCCGCCGCCTTCCGCTGCCCCTGAGATCAGTGAATGGGAATACATATCCCATTCATTGATCTATTTCCCCACGGCCGGGACGAGGCAGAGTCTGGAAAGGCTACTGCCTATGGGCGCAGTTCTGCTAGGGCGCAGGAAAGGGGTCTGACCAGCCCCCCTCTCTGTCCTCAGGCCCCTCTTGTGTCTGTGCGCTGTGTACTCCTGTCACTATAACCTCCCCCCTCCCTGCGCGCTCCGGAGCACTGCAGACTTCCGGAGCACAGCAGACTTCCGCTCCCAGGAGCGTACGTGTGTTACAATTGCCAGGCGAAGCAGCGATGCTATCTCTCGCTGAACTCTCCCACCTTCTGAGGAAGAAGTTTCAGTAAAAGGGGCTGCTGATTCAGGGCGTGAGGATGAGACAGGCAGAGGGGAGGTAGGAAGGACCATCTGGCTTTGTTGTAGTACGGAGGAAGGGGGAGGGGAGGGGGTGGAAGGGAGAGGGCAGAGAGAGAGAAAGCCTGTACTTGCTACTGCTGTGCTGTGCAGTCCAGGTGAGCTGCTAAAAACTTTGTCTCCTCTGTGTGACATGCTGTCTAATGTAATACAGCACACTGATCGGAGATGTGGAAGGTTTCTGTGTTTCCAAGTGTAATCAGTTAAGGCAAAGAAAAAAGTTATGGCTAATCTATTTATTTTATTTATTATTTATTTATTTGTTGTATTTATAAAGCGCCAACATATTACGCAGCGCTGGACAATAAATAGGGATACATACAATATTTAGGGGTGACATACAGCAAAATGACAATACCTGAATACAAGAAAGATCAGATCATGCAGCACAGTATGAGTACAAGGTAATGCTTAGTCAGTCACTGGATGGAGCATGGAGATTAGGCAAGTTAGGTTCATTCAGGTGCCTAGCATGGGTTCACAGTAATGGAGGTGCATGATCAGGTTGGACACAAAAGGAGGAGGAACCTGCCCAAAGGCTTACAATCTAAAGGGAGAGGTAGGGACACGAGAGGTAGGAGACCAGAGTTCAGCTGTGGGTTTAGAGCACTTGTGAGGGGTAGTAAGCCAGAGTGAAAAGGTGAGTTTTGAGGGCTTCCTTGAAGATGTTGAAGGAGGGGGCTGCCCTAATGGGTGGAGGTAGGGAGTTCCATAGTGTTGGAGCAGCTCTTGAGAAGTCCTGGAGGCGTGCAAGGGACTGGGTGATGCGGGGGGCGGTTAGGCGAAGTTCATTGGAAGAGCGGAGTGAGCGGCTAGGTGTGTACCTCTGAGTAAGATCGGAGATTTAGGTTGGACAGGTTTTGTGGACAGATTTGTAGGTCAGACACAGTATCTTGAATCTGATTCTGGACTGGATAGGAAGCCAGTGGAGGGATTCAAGGAGGGGATCCGCCATGGTGGAGCGATGGGAGCAGTGGATAATTCTGGCTGCTGCATTCATGATGGACTGCAGTGGGGCTGTTCGGGTCATAGGGAGACCAGACAGCAGGGCATTGCAGTAGTCAAGGTGGGAAATTATGAGGGCATGGATGAGGAGTTTGGTGGTGGTAGAGGTCAGGAAAGGGCGAATCTTACAGATGTTACGAAGGTGGAAGTTGCAGGACTTTGTGAGGTTTTGGATGTGGGGAGTGAAGGAGAGTGCGGAGTCCAGGGTGACACCCAGACAGCAGGCTTGAGAGGTAGGGTGAATGGTAGTGTGGTTAACAGTGACATGCACATCTGGGAGGTTTATGGATGTCCGGGGTGGGAAGATCATAAATTCCATTTTGTCTAGGTTTAGTTTCAGGAACCTAGCGGACATCCAGGAGGAGATGGCTGATAGACAGTAGGAGACCTTGTCCATGGTAGTGGTGGATATGTCAGGGGTGTGGAGGTAGATCTGGGTGTCATCTGCATAGAGATGATAGTTAAAACCCATGGAGGAGATAACCTTGCCAATGGAGGATGTGTATAGGGTGAACAGTAGGGGGCCAAGGACCGAACCTTGGGGGACTCCCACCGAGAGGTGGTTGGGGGTGGATGAGGACTCATTGAAGGCGGTCGTGAAGGAGCGGTTGGAGAGGTAGGATGAAAGCCAGGACAGGGCAAGATCGTGAATGCCCATGGACTAGAGGGACTGGAGGGAGTTGAAAGTGGCAAAGAGACGCCGGGGGTTGGAAGCTTGTGCTCCGATGAGCTTGGTAAAGTATTCCTGCTTCACATGAGCAAGGGCAGTGTGGAACTGCAGCAGGTTGGTCTTGTACTGTAGGAAATCCTGGTTAAGTCTAGATTTCCTCCATTTCCGTTCAGTGGCGCGTGTTTCCCTCTGGAGGTTGCGAGTATGGGTAGTGCGCCAGGGCTGGGGGTTAGGGGGTCGGTTGCGGCGAAATATTGGTGGAGCAGCTTTCTCTAGGGCTGATGAGAGAGTTTGGCGATACTGAGCTGCAGCAAGATTAGGACAGGTTAGGGTGGGGAGAGTGGAGGAGAGGGCATGGAGGGGGTCAGCAAGGACGCTAGAGTTGAGCTTGCGTAGGTCTCGCTGCCATCGACCAGGTGGGCGGGCGGGTAGTTTGGAGGTGCCTTCCGTGAGGAGGTTGAAGGTGAGAAGGTGATGGTCTGAGGGTGGAAAGGGTGCGATGTCAAGGTCTGCAATAGCGGTGGATTTAGTGAATATAAGGTCGAGAGTGTGACGTGCAGTGTGAGTGGGGGCGTTGGTGTGTTGTACTAGTCCAAGTGAGTTGGCAATGGTGAGTAGCCGGGTCACAGCGGAGTTCTGGGCTTCATCGATGGGAATATTGAAATTCCCAAGGATGATGGTGGGGAGGTCAGAGGAGAGGATATGAGGGAGCCAGGAAGCAAGGTCATCGAGAAATTGTGGGGTGTAGCCTGGAGGACGGTATAAGCCCGCAACAATGGCAGGGAGGGGGTGGTAGAGGCGGATGGTGTGGGCCTCGAATGATGTGAATTGTAGGGAGGTAGATGGGGTGAGGACACGGAAGGTGCTGGATGGGGAGAGGAGCAGACCCACCCCTCCCCCGGTCCCGGTAATCTACGTTTCTTTCATCAGATACTATACCCTTGATGTGTCATGGCACTTAGTGATTTAATCCTCTCTCTCCAATGCAAAACTGGCAAAAACAAACCTGCCCTATATTTGTATCTGTTAAGGTACACAGTGACATATAGGGAACGCATTACAGATATGGAGGAGTGAGGACACTCCCAAATAGAAGTGCTGTACACTTTACTGAGGTCATGTAAGGAATTCTGGGCTGTAGGATGGTAATTGCATTGTTCTCCCAGATAGCTGATCAGTGTGTTCTACCCTATGTAGAGGAAGTGTGTGTGTGTGTGTGTGTGTGTGTGCGTGCGTGCGTGCGTGCGTGCGTGCGTGTGTGTGTGTGTGTGTGTGTGTATGATTGTTTTTCTGATCGATTTCCATTCACTTCTATGAGAAATCGATCAGAAAAACAACTGAAAATCAGATCGGACCTGTCGGAAATTATCTATCGAACCATCTATCTGCCAAAAAATCTCATGGTGTATTCCCAGCATTACAGCTGATACAAATCCTGTGGTACATCTGCGGTGTGTCTACTTCCTGCTTTCATGGAAGCAGACATAGGGTTAACATGCTCTCTTTACAAATCAGCTGCTCTCCCGAGGCAGAGGAGATTCCTGAGCTGGCACAGCTGAAGAGATCAAATGACAATGGCGATAGTCACAGATGAGGGGGAATTAAACAGGCCAAACTCTTTAAATACATACAGGCTGCATTTCTCTCTGTTTTCCTTCTGTCCTGTGCAAGAGTTCAGGTCCACTTTTTAATAGGGACCATCAGTGATACAATCTTGATTGATGATCTTACCAATGCTGTGTAGTAAAAGGGTAACGAGTGAATATAGTTTCAATGGATACTTAAAAGTAGCCTCTCATATTACATAGAAGGTATTGGGATTGTACAATCGAGATTGTATAATTGACGGGTACCTTAAAGCAAACCTGAAGGGAGGAAACTCACTACAGGTTTGATATATGCCTACGTAGAGGGAAGGCTCAGGATACCATTGAGACAGGTAAAAATGGCGCAGGAAATGTGGGAGCAGCATGTGCCGCCATAAGCCGTAATGTGAATTACTGTTATAGCGTTGCTCAGACAGCGACATACGACCAAATGACGTCTTACCCCTGAGTCCATGGTGGCCTGGAGGGGGAATAGTAATTAACGCCACTCTTTTGCAGGACCAGAGTGAGCTGTTTTTCAGCTTTGCCCTGCACTCAAATTTCCCAGTGCCTTATTTACATGCATGCGGATACCATAGAGCTTTCCCAATGCTCGGCCCATCCTGTCCTTCCTACGCTGCCCCTTATCGATGTGATAAAGAAAAATGCCCCAAGACAGAATTTGAAGTAGACAAAAGTGTAGGTCTGAAGAAAGATGTTCAGAACTAACCCTCTTCAGATTTTCTAGTTTGGGAATAAATGACAATTGGGTGAGGAGAGACTGTAATTTCTCATTCTTCTGATTCCGGTATCTTCTAGAATGCCATAAGATGGCAAGAACATGTGTTTTTATTTCTTTTTTCTGGGTGGAGGAGGGGGTTGGAAGTTAGGTGTGGCAGGTCCATTGTGCATCTAATAAGACAAGATTTGATTAACTGACAGGCAGATAAGGCAATCCCCCTTGGTAGAAGTCTACCTTATCTTTTCCTGTCACAGTCTGTAAACAATAAGCACTGATTGATCTACTGGTGCTGTAACCATATCTTTCTGCCTCTACTCTATTTCTTTTCATCTCCATAGTTCTTTGTGTTTTTAAACATTCTTTAATGTTTGTAATCTGCTATACGGCATTAATATTAAGTTTCTAAGTCTTTACAATTCAATACCATTACAATCAGAATTTACACAGAATTTATGCTCCGGGCTGCTTCATCTGTTGTATTGCAGTGTTCCACTTTTCATTTGTAGAAATTAGGCATCGAGCTGTCACTGACCATCACAAGGAAAGACGAAAAAATAGTGCTTTTTACCTCCAGATATTTAAAAAGCGTTAAGGCAAAATAAGAAATGAATTGACGAGTGTGCCATATTTAAGATATAAGCAGTTAGAATTACCTAAAGGCACATTGTTTATAAACGCAAAGGAACAAGCCTCCCTTGAAGAGGACCTGTCATTTAATATCACTTTATGGGACTTAACAATAGAAACCATAGAAACCAGAAGGAGAATTGATGCTGTAGGCAATACCTTTAATGCCCGAGGTAGAAACTGACTGTTCTGGAAGCTTACGTCCAAAAATATCTTTAGTTAGCCAATTAAGGGTATTGCCTGAAACCTCATCTTCTTACTCTTTTCTATGGCTAACACCATAACACATATTACTTCCATGAGGCAAGGCACATCTAATAAGATGTTATAATCAATAATTGCTGACTCCATAAGGATTTGCATCATAGATTTATATAAATATTGTCTCTTATTTATGGATTGCTGCCACAGAAAGCAGTGGTGTATTTACATAGTAAGGATATGTGACTATCATATTTGAGACACAGAAATGCGACACATAACGTATGGAACCTGCCTGAATGAATGTAAAGGGATAACATTGCCAGCTCTCTGTTGTGAATGAAGAAAGTCCTTTCTTTGTACATTAAAATGGATCCAAGATAAACTTTTACTTATTGCATAATTGTGTTCCTTTCATATAATTTATAGGGTATTACTCTTAATTCCCTATAAATTAAACAAGCCTCGCCCACAGCTTCTCCCGAGTGCCTTGGCACGCTAAGGTTTAGTAACAAGGGCTTATGGGAGCTCAGTCTGGACAGGAGGAGGAGGAGGTTACTAGCCAGAGATTTCAGAGGCAGAGGGGAGGGAAGTTTTCACGGGCTGAGGGCTGGAGATACAGATCAGCTTGCCTGTGTGTAATGTGACAAACAGAACATGGCTGCTCTCATAGTATCACAGGAATAAATAATCATAAACTGTTGAATCTGTTTATAGCTAGATTTGCTGTGTAAACTATCTACACTTTTAGATAAGATATATAGACAAGTTACTTGTTATAGTTACTTTTTCATCTCGGATCCGCTTTAAAGAAATCCTGTAACTAAAAAAAGTTTCCCTGGAGGGTATTCACCTTGGGTGGGGGAAGCCTGAGGATCCTATCGAGGCTTCCCCCGTTCTCCTGTGTCCCACAGCATTCTCTCTGTGCCCCTCCGAACAGCGAAGATGTAAATATTTACCTTCCCAGCTTCAGCGCAGGAGCAGTATCGGCTCTCCGCTCTGAGATAGGCGGAAATAGCCGATTGATGTTGGTCCGCTCTACTGCGCAGGCGCAAGTCTCCTGTGCCTGCGTAGTAGAGCGGACCCGACAGAGATCGGCTATTTCCGCCTATCTCCGTGCTGAGAGCCGCAATAGCACCCTGCTGGAGCCAGGGAAGGTAAATATATCAAGCCTTGTCAGGCTTGTCGAGCCAGGATTGCGGGACGCTTTGGGGGAACCAGCGCTGGTTGCCTGCAGCTACAGGGGAGGGGGAAGCCTCATTGTGACCCTGAAGCTTCCCCCTCCCGAGGAGAGTACCCCAGGGGAACTTTTTTTTGTTACAGAGTCTCTTTAAAGTAGAAATGCCTCTGTCATCGATAATGGGATACCTGTATGGCCTTGAAAATTTTCTGCATGCAGCAATATGCACTTTTGTGTAATAAACAGTTTTTTTTTTTTGCAAAGGCAAATTGTTCTCACTTGTATCACTGTTTGGTGGTGCCATTTATCAATTGCAATTAGGCCATGGCTGTGGCAGAGTGGTGAGGAGGATGGGCTAGGCACTTCCCCTTTTGGATGTGTCTGAATGAACTTGCACTCTTGATTTGAACCTGTGGTCCTGTGGAGAAGGTAAATAGGAGAAAGTTTTGGCACTTCTTTAACGGAATACAATAGTGACTGGACAAAACATCCAGCGCAACAGGTTCACAAAGGGCTTATAAGGCTGATACAGACATGGGATGATTTCCCTATACAGGCACAAATGTTTATATTGGACTATAAACATCTAATGTCCAAAGCAGGCCATTTGAGCTCTGGTGGCCAGTTGGGCGGTGACGGATATCAGCAGAGGGAGTAGATGGCGGCGGAGTAGTTGGTTTCCTTCAAAATCCTTCATATGTAATTCCATAAGTCAATATTTTCCAAGTTATATTAGTTATTTCACTTCATTTTAAACACTGTTTTTTCACCTGTAATGTTTTGAATGACTGATAAAAGACCTGCCTTGATTTTGTATTGTAATACGAGATTGAAATCTGCTTTAGAAGTCTTGTCTTACTTATGGCTTTTTCATCAGTGATATGCAGTTCTCCAAGATCTCCCCAAATCCCAGATCCCTTTTTCACCCACTCATTCTGTTGTCTCAGGAGCTGTCAGTGAGGCATTTAAAGTCTAATTCCCAGGTAGCAAATCAGACTGCTAACTAGACTTGCAGTTTGCAGAATATATAGAAAAGGCTTTTGTGTCATTTCTGAAGGACAGGAAGTTTAATAAAGTTATAATAAATTGCAAAGGTTATTTGTATTCACTGCCAAATCCAATGAGATCTTTTTGGAGTCCGAGACTTGACTTCATATGTAAAAGAGGCTTTCTGAACAGTCCTATAATCAGAATTTTAGTTTTCTGCGATAAAACCCTGATTCTCAGAACGCTTTTAACCTCTTTGTACCTAATGCTATTTCATATTTCATTGACTACACCAATGTTTTGCAATTTTTTAATGTTTAGAGTTAACTACTACTAAGTTTTCAGTTGTGGCCGGTTTGACACTGCCAACCAGTGCTGTAGCAGCATTTCAGTGCGATGATTGCATCGAACCGCAACGCTAAAAACAGCATTCGGGGATTACCCTGGCAATGCGCTGTAATCTCCCTTCTGGCTGCAGGCTCTCTAACGCTCACTTCCTGTAGCTGAAAAAATACACTTCCGTGCATGTGTGCGGCAACGCGAACGCCAAACATTTTAAAATGTCTTCCGGTCGCCACACATTGCCATGCATTTTGCCCGACAACGTGCTGTTGCCCGTGCAGAAAATTTGCAACTTCTGGCGAATCGCGCCACGTATGAAATGCCCCTTAGACTTTCATTGGCATTGTGTTACCCTGCAGCAGAACAGGGTAACGCAACGTGACAGAGTGAAAGGGACCTGAGAGATGGTGCTTTTTTTTGCATCAGGACTTTTTATTCTATTATTATATTGCCCAAATACAACTCTAAACACTTTCTTTGCCCTGATATCTGGAATAGTAAACGTGTTCTTCACAATTTGGCCTTATGAGGCGTTTTCAGACAAACCATGTATGGATCTGTTTCCAAAGATAAAAACATTTCAGAACTTACCATTCTAAATAAAGCACTGTAAATTCTGTTAAGCACTGAACACTATTTACTCATGAATAATTTAAGTTTATGCACAAAGTATTTTTATAGTAAAATCTGTTTATTTAATCATGCATCTTTTCATTTTAACGTCATATTTTCCTCTTCTCTTAATGATAACCGGTATTTCCTTTTTGCACGTATTTTCTGTTCATATATCTACCTACCCATAAAGTATTTAGTGTCACAGTCGGCTTCTCTGCCACTCCTTTCTCCCTCTTTGTCTTTACTGGGTCTCCTAGCTACCATCATCATTATCATTAATCATCATGTGATCTATCTAATTCACATTCATTTGTCCTGAGTACTTACTTTGTGGACCTTCCTGCATGTTTCCTTTCAAGATATACAGTACAATTCACTTATTATATAGCTCCTCCTGGTGTAAACTTAGTGGCTGTAACTTAGTTCATTTCTTATTACTTTGTATATTATTTGAATACTTATATGTGATGTGATAGCAACTTTCTTTTCGCATAAGGCCCCGTTTACACTTAATCAGTTGGTACGCGTTTTATTCCCTTCTCCATAGCAATGCATTGTGAAAAAGATTTTAGTTAAAACGCGTTAAAGAGAAACTCCGACCAAGAATTGAACTTTATCCCAATCAGTAGCTGATACCCCCTTTTACATGAGAAATCTATTCCTTTTCACAAACAGACCATCAAGGGGCGCTGTATGGCTGATATTGTGGTTAAACCCTTCCCACAAATAAATTCTGAGTACGTACTCTTGGCAGTTTCCTGTCTGTGAACCTTGTTGCATTGTGGGAAATAGCTGTTTACAGCTGTTTCCAACTGTCAAAAAAACATGCAGCAGCTACATCACCTGCCAACAGTAAAAATGTCACCATGTAATAAATGTCAGAATGTAAATCAGGGATTTAAAAGATTTTACAATGGCCAAACACTGACTAAATCATTTATACATAATTCTTGTAAAAATTAAGCACTTTTTTTATTACATTATTTTCACTGGAGTTTCTCTTTAAAGGCTCGTTTCCACTAGTGTGGTGCGAATCGCCGGGATTCCACCGCTGACGAAATTGCATGCGGATGCGATTCCGCGTGCGTTTTTTGCCGCGATTTCGCATAGGCAGGGTATATGCGAATTTAACCATGTCACTGCCTGGTTCAATTTAGATTACTTTTGGTGTGAATTCGCACGCGAAATCGCTGCAAAAAACGCATGTGCGATTTCCCCTATTAAATACATTGCCTGCGAATCGCCTGTATTCCACACACAGGCGAATTCTGCAGGCTCTACCGTGCAGAAAATCCTGCACAGAAAAACGCACCAAAAAACTGACAAGTGGAAACAGGGCCATACACTTGTATTGGTTATGCGAATCCGCATGCAGACAACTCATGCGGATTCGCTCTAGTGGAAACGGGCCCTAAGTGTAGGGTTTTAATCATTTAGACATCAGCTGGTCAGTAGGCATTGGGGATCATGAATTATCATGGAAAAGTAGCCCTTACAAACTTTCTAAAGTGTTACATTTTTTAAAAGAGCCTTGTAAATAGTACTATTTTATTACCCTTATTTATTTCTCTAACATCATAATTGTGCTTTTATAAAGTGATGAAAGACAGAGCCAGGATTTTTTTTTCTCTTATGCAGGGTGCACACTTACTTGAATCATGGTCACTTTACCATGTTTCGCAAAATGCACACTGCTGCGCATACAGTACAGTGATAGTGGGCTGCTTGCAATTCAGGAGAGAGGATGGTTGTCACTACAGTTAATCCTTTTATTGGTGATTTGCAAACAAGTTAATTGTATATTACAGTTTCAGTGTCAGAAGTCCATAAAAGACTAAACACAAAGCGGTGTGAGTGCGGATAATGGTGGGTGTCGGGTACTGGGAGCCTGAAGGTTGTTTCATGCATAGCACTTCATCTGAGGCTGTGACGGAAACGCATACTGCCGCACATATGGTGATAGTGAGTGGGCCACTTCCGATTCAAGTGATGTACTCAATGTTCTTTAGTGGACAAGTTAAAAGGCATCAAACTAGACTGGTGTCTGTAAAAATTTGGCCTGTCTGCTTAGAAGCAAGGGAGGCTGGGGGCGTCACATGGCTCCTGAAGCTGAGAATGCTATTCATGAGTACGAGAGAGGGTCTTTGGGGGGAATGGTACATTGTCCGGTTAGGGAGGAGGCAAAAAAAATATATTCAAAATTATTAAAATTGTTAGCCATAATGATTATAGTTTTTAATTTACTACATAGCTCAAATACTTTCCATTCTATAATGCCATTTTCTTTGCAGATAGCTATGTGTGAATTATTTTTATGTATTGTGTTAAGGAATGATTTGTTATAGCATTTATTTGTGAATTTAATGCTTGCATATGCCATAAATAAAAACAAAAAGGAAAAAGAATATTATTTAACTTGCCCTTACTGCTAAATATGTTTATGGAACCAGTAGGTCCTAAAATTAGCTATGTCACTTTTGCTATTCTAGTAGCAAAGAAGTAGATTGATCAGCACCAGATGGATTGACAAATGTTGGGGGTATGTCGTGTGGTAGTTGTGCCTCCAGACTGTAACCATCAATGCAGACAAGAAGAAGCAAAGAATCTGGGCACCAACTCCAAAAAGAGCCAATCAATTGACACCTTTATTGCATCTCCAACGATCCCAACAGACAATTGCAAAGTGTAGGCCTGACAGACGTTTCGCAGGTAATGACCTGCTTCATCAGAGGCAAGAGTTACACACGTGTGTAACTCTTGCGTCTGACAAAGCAGGTCATTACCAGGAAACGGCTATCAGGTGTCAATTGATTGGATCTTTTTGGAGTTGGTGCCGGGAGTCTTTGCTTCTACTTGTGTTCGCTTTTGCTATTGAAGCATGGATTGGTAAATATAGGGATTCATCCTGAAAGATGAAGTAAAAAAAAAGTCTGATACTCACCTATGGAGAGGAAGTGCTCTGGATCCTATTAAGCCTTCCCTTTCCCCTCTTGGTGCCCTCATTTCAGCTCCACCACCCCCGTTAGCACTATTTGACCAACTGTTTGAATATGCCTTCCTATGCCCTGCTTCGGGAGCACTCGTGTCCCCATGTGCTTCCTAAGACGGGCACCTACCTACTGCGCATGTGCAAGCGCACTCGAGTGCGTGCTAGCGCAGGGCGGAGCCACCCATCCTTGGGAGCGCTCAAGAACATGAGTGCTCCTGATGCCGTACAATGGCTCTCAGAGGCAGCAAATTAGAATGGGGGGGGGGGGGGGGTGACAGGTATGGCTCTCTAGGATCCAGAGCCTCCCCTTTCCATTGGTAAGCATCTGACTTTTGATTTGATTTTAATCATGCTAAAAATATTTTTTACCAAAATGTTTTGGTTGGCATATTGCATTTTCAAATTATTATATGAATGCATAGGTGAGCCTGGTGTTTTTTATAAAGGATCATGTAATTGCATAATAATAATAACAATAATGTGACATTCATTGGCCTCAATTCACTAAGCTTATCTCCTGCCTTTGTTAACTCTTCTAGAGTTGTTACCATGGTGATAAGGCATGTAGTATTCAGGAAACATTTTACCTCAGGCAAACCTAAAGTTAACTCTTCTGTCTTTAAGTTAACGCTTTAATCTTTAAAATAACTCCAGAGTTAAAGACAGGCTGTTCATTAACTGCGTGTGAAAATAACTACAGAGGAGGTCACTTAACTACAGAGGAGGTAACTTAACTACAGAGGAGGTAACTTAACTACAGAGGAGGTAAATTTACTACAGAAGAGGTAATGTAAGGAATGAAGAGATAAGATAACTCTCTTACTGTGTGGTGGTACGTTTTCTCTTGCCTTATTATCTCCAGCATGATCTTAGTGAATTGGGGCCATTGTCGCTTGTATTCTGGCTTCTTACATAAGCAGGAACAGGTAACAAACAAGCAATAATGCAAAACTCAGTCTTTTGAACTCTGGTGTTTGCAGATCCATTTCTAGTTGTATATATTCTTTAAATAATTGAACCAGAGTTGGTAATTGCAGTTTATGATTTTCAAGTACTGAAAATTTGTTCTGCACTTTTCTTAGGTCCACTATACAATATTAGGTAATCTCTCATCCTCATTATATCTTCTCTCTGTTTTCTAATTTCCTGCCATGCTGAGATGCTTATCTTACCTTGTTTCAACCAATATTTCAGTCTGTTGAGTGCTTCTAGTCTTTTCAGTGACTGAGTACATTTTCTTTTCTTAGTCACAGACCAGAGTCATGCGTGATTTTCAACAAATACCATGTATTTGATTGTCCTTTTGGGGAACGGGTTCTTTAGATTCATACAAAATACCTTAGCCTGAAGAGCAGCACTGCTGGGTACTCATCAAAGGCATTTTGGCTTCAACATGGCACAGGATCCCACCTTCCTTGGTTTTATGCCATGGCTTTCCATTCTTTTTATCTTTCCCAGCATGTGGGATAGCAGTTAATTAGTGGAAGAATTCATTCAACTTTCAAGGACCATATCTGAGCCCCTGTGCTTGTAATGAGTGTAGCAAAACTGCAGACGTTGTTCCTATAGCCCTGAAATCTCTTTTATGGTGATTCTTAACTCTGGTAATACTATCCTTGATGTACAGAAATGTTCTACTCTTCTCCACTTACAAACTCTCCCAATAGGTGGGCCTTGTGTCTTATCAATTACTATTGGTATTGATAAAATACATCCTGTCAAAATTCAAATTTTACTAGTGAAATTACTAGCTGAGAGTTGTCAGCTATATAATTTTTTTGCTTTATAACAATTTATATGAGCAATACGGTGGTGTAGTGGATAACGCGCTCGCCTTGCAGCAATGACTCCCTGGTTCAAATCCCAGCCAGGGCACTATCTGCAAGGAGTTTGTATGTTCTCTCTGTGTCTGCCTCTGGGCACTCGGTTTTCCTCCCACATATCAAGAACATACAAATAAGTTAATTGGCTTCCCCATAAATTGGCTCTAGACTACGATGAACATATGACTATGGTAAGGATTAGAGTGTGAGCCCCTCTGAGGGACAGTTACTGACAATACTATATACTCTGTAAAGCACTGCGGAAGATGGCGGCGCTATCTAAATGCTAAATAATAATACATTATTTAAATTTCAATATTAAAAAAATTGGTGATGGATGCTGGGAATTTTTCAGAATTCAAAAGCACATTAATCATCACATGATAACAAATACATGTAGGCAAGGGATTCATAATTAGGGTTGCTCCTCGGATTCCGCGGAATGGAGATTTCCGCGATTCCGGTCGGAAATTGGCAATGTAAAAAAAAAGCTATAGCGGTAATCGGAAATAGCGGAATTTCTATGCGGAATTCCGTTGGAATTTAATCAGAAGCGTGTAAAAGCTGCATTAGCCAATCAGAAGGATTGGAAGGGATAGACCCATCACAGAAGCTTAAAACATGCTGATTTCTGCATTAAAAACGAAATTTCTGCACCAGTTAGAGTCTTAACAAAAGCCAACCAATCCTACGTTAGCAACCAGCTCCTAACTACCTATCATCAGCTATCCCACCCATTTTGTATATAAGAGAGGTGTGACAGTCACAAAAGCTTGTGGGTTTCAGTCTGGTGTTGGAGAGAGGAGAGACAGACCCATACTAGTTGTTTCAACATAAAACAATAGTCTTTTTAAAGACAGTATATAAAACAAAAGACTTTTAAAAGACTGTGAGAGAGAATTAGATTGAGTGTGAGCTATTATTAGTAGTAGCTAGGTGTATTTGTGAGAGAGTGACAGTAGATTGTTAGTTTGAGTGATAGATTGTAGTGTAGTGTACTAGTAGTTTCTGCGTGGAGAGGGTTATGCTGGGAATACACGGTTCGTTTTTGCCTTCGTTTAAACCTTCGATTCGTTCGGTAAACGAATCGAGTGTTGAAAACGTATGTGAAAATAGTCATAATCTCATTATAGTTTCGATTAATAGACCCCAAAAACGAACGACTAGTGATCGAACATGTTTGATATTATCTCTCTTTATCCATCTAATCGAGCCATTGGTAGGCTTGATGGCTGTTCAGATCGATTATATATTCGTTTATGCTAGTCCGTCCCTGTAAAAAGGGATTTTCGTTTCGTTTCTTTGCAGCCTTCGATCATTGGAAAAACGAAACCATCAGAATCGAAAAAAAAAACGAAACCGTGGGTGGTGATATTAACCGTATGACCGATTATTTCGGGATCGAAAAGGACAAAAGGCACAATCGAAACGAAGGTTTAAACGAAGGCAAAAACGAACCGTGTATTCCCAGCATAAGAGAGAGCCAGCCAGGCCGCAGGCTTAGTGTTTGACAGAGTGAGAAAATTAGGTGATTGATTAGTTGAGTGTAGTGCAAGTTTTCTTTTTGTTTGTTTTCTAAGTTCATTTTTTTTTGTTTTTTGTTTTCTTTATTTTGTTTTTAATTTATTTTCCTTATTTCACCCCCTTATTTTCTTATCTGTTTTTAGTTCAAGTTAGGTGGATTTATTTTACTTTGGTTCTGTCGCTCATACCCCTTTCCCAATAAAGTTTTTGGCCCCAAAACAATGGAACGAGAGCAGCAGCAATTTCCTGCCACTCCTAAAAGAAAATGAAGTGATGGTGGTGTTGGTGGATCACGTCAAGTACGTGATCAGGTTGAGGGTGGCAGCAGCAGCAGGAAGCATTCCACCCTGATCAGAGATGTCTTCCCTGTGTTCGCATGCAGGAACATTTTGACAGAGCAGCAGGCGAACAGAGTAGTTGATTATTTTGATCAGGAACCCTCTACCCTGTGTGAGGAACTTGAAGCTAGTGGCAGCAGCACCAGTAGTGGTCAGGTTCCTCATGACCAGAACCCGACCTGCAGCTGCTTCTCTTGATGAGGTTGCTTTCTCCTAGTACTCTCCTCCAGAATTAAAGCACACCTATGTCGATGAGAGTGCAGAAGGATTGGGATGAGGCATTGGAGGAGACCATGGGACCAAGGTCCCAAGAAGTGGTGGGTTCTGTGGTGACAGAAATGGCCCCTGTGTTTTATTCATCCAGTTATCCATCACAACTGGGAGCTTGTGTCACCACCACCAATCAACATCACCAGTCAACTACAGAGGTGTTTCGTGGCCATGTGGAGGGTCCAGAAGAGTCACTTATGGGTTCCAGTGCTTTGGTTGAACTGGATGATGTTTTGGATGATGAGGCGGCCGATCCAACGTGGTCGCCATCTGGTGGGTTAGGCACTAGCAGGCGTGAGCAGCATGGAGAAACAGAGCAGACGGTTGGCCAGCAGCCTGCAAGTGCTTTCCCGTCTGTCAGTTCCTCTGCATGGAATTATTTTACTGTTCTGGATGAGGATGAATCCAGGATGAATCCAGGGCAGTCTGTTCTGTGTGTCATAGGGAGTTCGAATATGTAAAGAATTACAATAAGATGGGTGGAGGAAAAGCAGCAGCAACAGGCCCCTCCTCTTCTTTTTCAAGTCATCCTGTCCCTATCCAACCTGCGTCCCATTCTACTTCAAATTCCTCGGCAATCGAACCTCGGCAAGCACCTCATCATCACTCTTGTTGGTTTCCTCTGAATCACCAGTGTTCCAACATCAGGCCTCTGTGCCAGAAATGTTGCAGAGGAAGCGGATGCTCCCTGCAAGTGATCCTTTTGTTGTAAAAAATAATGTGCTCCTGGCAAGGCTGTTGGGCCAACAGCTGCAGCCCTACCAGTTTGTGGACTGTGCTCCCTTCCGCAGACTGATGAACAGTGTTGCTCCACAATGGCGTATCCCCAGCCACCATTATTTTGCCAGGAATGCTATCCCTGCCCTTCACCAGCACATTGTGGAGTGTGTCGGCCGGTCTATGGATCATGCTGTCGGTGGCTAGGTGCACTTCACTATGGATGGCTGGAGCAGCAGGCATGGGCAGGGAAAGTACCTAACTTTTACCGCCCATTGGGTCACCCTCCATGGTGCTGCTGAGGAGGGTGCAAGATCTGGGGCATCTCAGCTGGTGGTGCCGCCACGTGGGTTGAAGGGGAGGCCTGTTCTTCCCTCTGCTACCTGTTCTGTCCAAGGCCAGTCCGCCGTTGCTGAGCCTCCCAGCATGTGGTCCCACTCCTACACTGGTCTGCAGCTCCATAGATGCCAAGCAGTACTGAAACTCGAATCCATGGACGAGAACAGGCAAACCGGATCTGTAATCCTTGCAGCTTTACAGGATCAGATTCAGCAGTGGCTTTTCCCCCAAAAACTGGAGACAGGTGTCGTGGTGTGTCTGATAATGGTGCCAACATGCTGGCCGCCATTTCTGAAGGTGGCTACACTCACTTACCTTGCTTGGCCCACATCTTCAACCTTTTAGTCCAGAAATTTTTATGAACTTTCGATGGGTTGAAGGACGCTGTGGCCTCAACACAAAAAGTGTCAGCCCACATCCGTCGCTCCGCAACCTCCACCACGGCCTTGAAACTGCTGCAGCGCCTCCATAGCCTGCCGCAGCACAGGCTGATTTCTGATTCTTGATGTCTGATGCAGTGGAACTCCACCCTCCACATGCTGGAGAGGTTGTGGGAGCAGCGAATGGCGGTCAGGCTATGCCTGTCTCAGACATCTTCCTCCAGAACAGGGCCACTGTACTACATTACTGGGGACCAGTGGCAGCTGATTGGACAGGTGTGTAAAGTCTTGGAGCTGTTTGAGCAGGCAACAAAATTGGTTAGTGAGGAGCACTGCAGCATATCAGAAGTGCTCCCTATTGTCTTCATGCTATTGAACAGTGGTCAGTCAAGTGGGGGAGTGAGTGAGCATGCTCAAGTCCTGGATGAGGAGGCAGAGCTTGTGGAAGCGGAAGAGCCCATTGTCTGGGAGTGGGAAGAAGATTCTGATGTGGAGCTGGAGCATGACAACAGTTCTGACAGCCATAAAGAGATGATTAATGGCAGACATCTCTTCCCTATGGCTGCGCATATGCTCCAGTGCCTCCGTAAAGACCCCCAGATTAAAACTCCAAAATCAAGGCTCGACATGTGGGTGGCCACCATCTTAGATCCCCGGTGCAAGGGGAAAATGCGGCAGTTCATACCCCCTCCCAAGCAGACGCCAGGATGAGCCACATCCGGGATGCCCTTCTTCGTTGGGTAGAAGATGTGTTTCCTGCACCTGTATCGAGGGGCCCAAGCTACCAAGCCTCATCATACTCAGCAAAGGTCTGTTGGTCCCACTCCCAGCAGCAGCACCAATAGCCAATCTGTGAACCTGCTTAGTATGTTGAAGGAATTTTATCAACCAATGCCAGATACTCCTTCTAGCAGCAGCATCACCAGCGGGCAAAGTAGTCACGCCAGCGGTTGGCCCGTATGGTGAATGATTACTTGGGGTCGGCCAGTGCTCCAAACAATATGGAGAGTAATGATGACCTCATGGAGTATTGGACAAAACAACTGGATACCTGGCCTGATCTCGCTCAGTATGCACTGGAGGTTCTTGCATGCCCCGTAGCTAGTGTTCTTTCTGAGCGAGTATTTAGTACTGCAGGTGGGATGGTCACCGACCAACGGACCCTTCTTTCCACAGATCATGGATCAGTGATAATTACAAGGCCCCTCTCACTGATTCATGATGAAGATTAGACAGACTAAATTAAAATTTTGCTATTTTTCAAGCCTCAAATGGTCTCACTCTCAAACTCTGCTGCATATTTTTGCATTTTAAGATCATGAAAAATGCAGCTTTTGCAGCTGTCCGACGTTATATTCTAATCCTAATCCTATGCTTTTGCCCTACAACTTCTCCTGCTGTTCCAAAAAAAAATTATAATGACTGCTGTGAAACCACCTCTAGGTCCCATGGCCTACGACAACTCCTGCTGCTCCAAAAAGAAAATTATTACTGCCGGGAAATCACCTCTAGGTCCCATGGCCTACGACAACTCCTGCTGCTCCAAACAAAAATTGTGATGACCGCCGTGAAACCACCTGTAGGTCCCATGGCCTACGACAACTCCTGTTGCTCCAAAAAAAAGTTGTAATGACTGCCGTGGAACCACCTCTAGGTCCCATGGCCTACGACAACTCCTGCTGCACCAAACAAAAATTGTAATGACTGCCGTGGAACCACCTCTAGGTCCCATGGCCTACGACAACTCCTGCTGCTCCCCAAAAAAATGGTGATGACCGCCGTTAAACCTCCTCTAGGTCCCATGGCCTACGACAACTCCTGCTGCTCCAAAAAAAAATTGTAATCAGGATTGTGATTCAGCCACCACTAAAGCCAAAGTTATCAGAAGGACTGCCAGGGAACTGGTATTTGTTTAAAAGGAAACATCCATTAGGTTCCCTTTAACATTGTGGAAATGGTTCCGCCGGAATGCGGAATTCCGCGGAATACCGCGGGGATCCGCCGGAATGTAGCAGTGACGGAATTTCGTTACAGCGGAATGCGGAATTACCGCGATATCAGAAATCGCCTGTTCTGATCATCCCTATTCATAATAATGCACAGTTTTTGTAATGTGTCCAGTAGCTTTGACTTCTGTCTTGAGAAAGCGTGGAAGTCCACAAAAATGATCACTCATTATACCAGTTACATTTTGCTGCCACAGTTCCACTCAGTTTTTCAAGGTGAATCCTTTGCTCCATTGCTGAACATTGCAAAGCTCTTTCACTATTTGCTGTATATTTTCTTGGCATAAGGTACTCAGTCCTACCCCTCTACATCACTAATAAGGACAGTGTGAAGCAAAACATGTACTTTGTAAAGAATAGTGTTTGATTAGAGGAAAATCCATCAAGTGTGCTCAGTCTACAGCTATTTTGGCTGTACTTTCTATTTGTAATGGACTTCTTCCTGGCTTGTATGGGTGCAACACACAAGGACACAAAAGGAACAATGGCTTACAAGATACTGCAGAATTTGCTGGCATAAATCAGCAAAACAACAAGCTGCAGACAGCCGCAGAATAATTCCCTTTATGGGCATAACTGGATACATTTCTGGGAGGAAGGAGATAGTACAGTACTGGAAAATTAAGGGAAATAAGAAGTCTAGCAGAAAAGGTTTTCCAAAGATAATAGGAAGTAGAAAACAAGATGCCTCTCCAGGAGTAAAGCACCATACACCATGCAACAATGGTCGCCTGAAACAATCACTCTTATTCTCTATGGGGGGAGGGGGGCAGAAGAAAACTGTCCACTCCTGCTCAGGTACATATTAATAGCAATCGAACAGAGGATTTTCCAGTCTGCCTGGTCACTAATGTCAGTAGGTTTCAGGGGATGCCTGTACATACTTGGAAAAGGCAGGGGCGTTGCTCTGAAGACTATAAAGCACTCCCCCCCCCCCTTCATTATGCAGCCAGGTGCAGCCCTTCCCTGTTAGGCACGCCTCTTCCTATGAACACAAGCAGACCTCAGAGGTAGAGTAGGAGCAACAGTGCATACTTGATCTACGGTCCTATGCGGCTCCATTGCAGAACTTCTGTCTTTTTCCTTCCCCACATGGTGCACGCTGCCCATACTAGAGTCTTGTCCGGATCTGATGATGCAGCCACGTATGAATATTCTGAGCAGCCACATCATCAGGTCGGCACAAGCCTTCAGTGCTGGCAAGGAAGATGGAAACTTTTCACTAGTGCAGTTGACCAGCGCAGGACCATGGTTTAGGTGTGCCAACCTCCCGATAAGCTGCACTGGGTACATGCTGTCAGCCACAGGGGTCTGACAGACACTATGGAGGAGGAGGAGGCAGACAATCGGCACAGTGGCAGAGGAAGCTTTTGGTCTAATGATGTCACTGGGAAAAGGCGTCTGAACGATTTTAATTGTTTTGAATTGCCTAAACCTGGTCACTAACCATGCAGTCTTAATAGTACAATCTTACCAAACCAGAGCAGTATATAGACAAACAGAATGAAATTACTCTAAATAGATTGTTAAATTATGCCATATTCCATGATCGGTAAGATTATATAATCAAGATTGTTTGGTTAGTGGCCAGCTTAGGCTTTTAGCCACATATTTAGTGCAAATACAAGTGATCATGTTTGTAAGAGCTTTGCAGATTTGCACAATACTATGAGCCTAATGCTGGAAACTGCAGTAATATTGCCATGCACAGACATTGCACTGCAAAATTACCCTTACTACCCGCACTATGTATCGTGAGTTATGCTATTAGCACAACCCACATTATTCAGTTAACGTGACTGTTGCTAAGGTAACGCCCACTGCTAACTGTAAAACTTGTTAGTAACGTGTGTTACCATAGCAACAGACGCACTAATCAAGTACCACGGGTCATGCTAATAGTGTAACTCACGGTACACAGTGCCGGTAGTAAAGGTAATATTGCTGTCAGATGTCTGTGCATGTCCTGCATCAGCCCCTATAACACCTGTGGTAGGTGTAACAAAATAATTATTTTTTACTACTACTTGGGGAGTCATTTGTGCACTTTTTTTCACATGGAGGAGGTGGGCCATTTTCTGAAAAGTACCTCCAAACAGAAATCTGACTGTATATCATTCAGTTTAGCATGGCTGTAATTCAGTACACCACATTAACCACCCTGGCGTTCTGATTAAATCGCCAGGGTGGCTGCGGGAGGGTTTTTTTTAAATAAAAAAAAAACTATTTCATGCAGCCAACTGAAAGTTGGCTGCATGAAAGCCCACTAGAGGGCGCTCCGGAGGCGATCTTCCGATCGCCTCCGGCGCCCAGAATAAACAAGGAAGGCCGCAATGAGCGGCCTTCCTTGTTTTGCTTATATCGTCGCCATAGCGACGAGCGGAGTGACGTCATCGACGTCAGCCGACGTCCTGACGTCAGCCGCCTCCGATCCAGCCCTTAGCGCTGGCCGGAACTTTTTGTTCCGGCTACGCTGGGCTCAGGCGGCTGGGGGGACCCTCTTTCGCCGCTGCTCGCGGCGGATCGCCGCAGAGCGGCGGCGATCAGGCAGCACACGCGGCTGGCAAAGTGCCGGCTGCGTGTGCTGCTTTTTATTTGATGTAAATCGGCCCAGCAGGGCCTGAGCGGCAGCCTCCGGCGGTGTTGGACGAGCTGAGCTCGTCCAGACCGCTCAGGTGGTTAAACACTAAATTATACAGCGCTCCGATGAATTTACAATATATATCTCACAGCCAATATGGCTTAAGGATGTATCCAATACAATCAATATGATCAGTAAATCCACAATATGTGTGCTTATAAGGTAACAATTACAACAGTCTAGTGTTGTTGCACCCTAAATCATCGTCCAATACACAGCTACACGGGTGCGCCTCTGGCAAAAGGCTTGAGCAAGTCCTCTATTAAAGTTATTGTCTCTGTTCCAGAACAGCGCTTCACCATATGCAAGTGTAGGTTATACAACAATCACCGCCACCAGGAGCACCCTGAAGGATCCTCACTCACCAAATGGGGTGGGCCAGTAGTTACAGTGGCCTTATCACGCCTCTGGGGTACTTTCCAGGCTCCCCACACCTTATAGTACACAGATGGTATTCAGATATCAGCTCTTGTTTCTTCTTGAATGTATACCTCAATGCAAACAAATGCTATCATTGCGCAAGCATCTCATAAAAACAAAAGGTTTATTAAAAGGTTCCACTCACATGGTACAGGTAGGTGGTAAGCCTGTGGAGTTTAGGAACGGGCTCCACCCCGTGCGGCCTCCCGGGCTGGCCGCCGTTGGTGATATCCAGAGTTCGCTCGCTCCACCACGCCACCGCGTCCCACCACGCTGTCTTGTGTTATTTCCGCATGTGGCTCCTCCCTATCGATTTCGTCATGAAATGACTGAATGAGTCATTTCATGACGAAATCGATAGGGAGGAGCCACATGCGGAAATAACACAAGACAGCGTGGTGGGACGCGGTGGCGTGGTGGAGCGAGCGAACTCTGGATATCACCAACGGCGGCCAGCCCGGGAGGCCGCACGGGGTGGAGCCCGTTCCTAAACTCCACAGGCTTACCACCTACCTGTACCATGTGAGTGGAACCTTTTAATAAACCTTTTGTTTTTATGAGATGCTTGCGCAATGATAGCATTTGTTTGCATTGAGGTATACATTCAAGAAGAAACAAGAGCTGATATCTGAATACCATCTGTGTACTATAAGGTGTGGGGAGCCTGGAAAGTACCCCAGAGGCGTGATAAGGCCACTGTAACTACTGGCCCACCCCATTTGGTGAGTGAGGATCCTTCAGGGTGCTCCTGGTGGCGGTGATTGTTGTATAACCTACACTTGCATATGGTGAAGCGCTGTTCTGGAACAGAGACAGTACACCACATTGCTTTAATTAGACCCTGTCATTGTCTGAAATTGGATGCAAACAAATATTATGCTCTGTTTTCGGACACCGTACTACAGCTTCCACAGCTCCTGAAAAAAAGAGAAAAGGGAAAATCCCTTTCTGCCTCCCTCTCTACTAGATTTACCTTGACCCGAGAGATTAGCCTGACCTGGTGTTACTTACCTCCACACCCTGGAGCATCCAAATACATGGAGATAAGCAGCAGCCCACAAGGTGAATGTCACTCCTGTATCTTTAAAGAGGAGCTGTCAGCCATACTATCTCAGGAAAAAAAAAACAAATATATAAGTAGATAAATACTAGTTCTACTTACATAACACATGAATTGCACTGTCCACGGTATGATTCCTGTGAATTTTATAAAGGAAAAGTAGAGAATCCTATTCTAGATAGTTTCCATATTTACTGTGGCTATGTTGAAGCCAGTCGTGATGTAATATCCGCCCTTAGTCTCCGCTGCCTGATTTGCCCGTCCTTCACTATAGAAAGTGCATTGTTTCAGCCTGAGAAATTTTGGCCAATCAGAGAGGAACAAAGGTGGAGGGGAAAACAGGAGAGAAAGAGGCTACAGCCAATCAGGCTGCATTAGTTAAGTCTGAGGGGAAGTAGAGAAGCAAAAAAAGACAACCCAGCATGCCCTGCAACTTCTCTTTTGTGTACCAAATTTTCTATGTACCAAATAAGAGTCATGTAAATGGGGAATGATAATTTATCAACAAGAAAAGTAATAGTGATTTTAACTTTTGGATTGCCTGATTAGCATCCTTATTACTTGTTTACCAGATAAAAATAAAGAATTGATTTTTGATTTTATGCCCGACAGTTACTCTTTAAATACCCTTTTTGGCGATGTACAAATAAAGCTCTTTCATACACAGGAGCAGTTTGGGGGAAACCTGGTGAATCTAATAAGTGTCCACCATTGGTCCATGGAGCATGAAAAACATGAATATCAGTACATGCAGAAAACAGATTCTGCTCTCACCACTTTACTGCAATATTTTGCATTGAAAGGTCACCATGAAAGCAGAGCTAGTCTAAGCAATGATCATTTCGTGTCGCTGTGCTTTCTGTAGGCTGTGCTGCCTGGAGGAAGTGTGACAACACACAAAGCGTTGCTTGGACTTTTGTCTGCTTTTATGGGTGACCTTTCAGTAAAAGAAGATAATTTGCGGCAAAGTGGTGAGGGTAGGATCTTTCCTCTGCATGAGTTGCTCTACTATTGTGCTAGCCAAAGCCAAGTGTATAAACCCCAAATTGTACAATATTATTCTCAAACCTCCTATGTATGACAGATTCTAGGGAAAGGAAGGCTATTGGCACAAGAAACCAAGGAATCTAAACTGTATACCTATATTGAGTCGCACTAACAAAATACATATTATGCTTAGAAATTCAAATTCCTCAGCATAGGATACAAAATATATATGATATATTATTATGCTAATAGGTTGCATGAAAATGTAACTCAAACTGTATGTGGCTTCTGATGGACTGACTGACTGACATACACATGCATGAGTCCAACCACATGACCTAAACACAACCACCTGCAAATGCATAGGAGTTCTAGAGAGTATTTGGCAAGCAATCACTACGCTGTCTAAGTAACTTAGCCATTCTTTGACACCACTGTTTTAGAATTATTGGTCAAAATGTATGTAAAACTAATTGCTTTAACAGTATAACATTGTTACCAAGAAACACGTATCTTCAGGATATATTTTTTTTCTGTACTACTGCATCACTCAAAGTCCTTTTTATTATTCTGACTCAGAACATACATTCTTGTCAAAGCCGGGAATGATAGCTGAGGGCGTTTTGCGCCCCCTCCCGTGTTACACCCTGAGGCTGGAGCCTCTCTCGCCTCGGCCCGACCCTGATTCTTGTGACTTATAGCATTACCATTATGGTCCACAACTGTGCCACATCAAACAATAGCTGTTGTTTGATGTGGCACAGTTGGCCTATACTATGCTCTGAAGAAGGGGACCCTCTGTCAGCTATTTTTATGTTGACTACTGATGCTTTGAATTCATAAATACTTCATAATGAAGATATAAGTGTGCTAACCTATCTTGGACTTTGTGGATTGTAATTTTTGGTGTGGCTCATCACATCAAGGCTGTAATTGGTGGGTGGCGTGCCTACTTGTAATCCCATTATGGGATACAAGGGGAAGGTGAGGTTGCTGGGTGTAATAGCTATGCAAAAGGAAAGGGTGAGTAACACATAGACCACACCCTCTTCCATAAGGCACCATTGCAGGCCAAGCAGGAGGCATCAGCATGCCCTCAATTGATTTCAGGTAGCTTCAGGGGAATTTTTTAAGTATGATGAGAGATTTTGGAGAATGTGAGACCTTTGGGTAGGGAATTGGGAGAGAGAGAATTTTTTAATGGAAATTGCTGTTCCTAGTCATTACTATGATTCCAGAAAGTGAAAAAATAACACAGTGGTGGTGACTTACAAAAATTGTGGTATACAGTGGTAACCCACAACAGGGGACAAAATCAAATTGCAGATTGACTGACTTAAATGGAAAGCCATTGTGACTATGATGACATATTAATAATTAACTAAGTTACTGGCCATTGTTTTGGAGCATTGTACCCAAGACAATTGCTGCAGTGATGGCAAGGGCCCAAAACGTTTGCACAGTATCCTACACAGGGTTAAGGTGCTCCTACAAGAACAAGAAGAATACTTTTTTTGGTCCTTGTACCAACAAAGAATTGTAGCATGTTAGGCTTCATGAACACAAGATGGTTGTTGGCTGAGGCGGCCATTCTGGGAATGTGTGTGGAAGTCCCAATGCATTACCGAGAGATCTTGACTGTCATTGTCCCAGCCGATGATCAGGCTAAGCCCATTGTTCCCCTACTCCACTGCTTCTTCCTGCACTGTGCTGGTGTCTCTCCTCCCCGTCCATGGCAACGCGGCTAGCCTGCAGGTTTGTAATGCATCTGCACAGCACTCAGCATCGGATGCCCAAGGAATCGAGTCACATGTGTGCAGGGTTTTACCCTTCAGGTAAAGGGGCCCATTGATGGTGCAATTTTAGCAAACATTCAATCTTTCGATCCGATAATTGCGATCGGAAGGACAAGGTAATAAATCATCGATCGACCCCATAAATGGGATTGAAAATATAGACAATTCGACCAAATTCAGATTGAATTGTACCACAAAATTGATCGTATAACCAATCATTTGTGCTTGATTTGCACCATCAACACTTTCCAATTTGATAGCAATTATTGAATCTTAAAGTCGACCGTTTGCTAAAATTGCACCATTAATGGCCACCTAAGCTATCTTGATAGGCTGAATACGTTTTATTCTGTTGAATTAGCCAATAAAAGCCAATAAATGGTATCACCCTTATTAAAAAGTTTTAGCGTTTAGCATTCAAAAGGCATGATTTACAATGCTTTTTCACCTGTTTTCCTGTTTTCACCTTATCTATGTTACATTTTAAGATCCCAAAGAGCAAAAATATAATATAATTAAGATGAGAAAAGTAATATTGAAATGAGGTTAATCAGGAACAACTTACTTTGAGTGATTATTTTGCTTGTAAATGTGCTGAAAGGTAAGGTTATTATTATCAATTAGGTGATAAATAAGACATTTATAAGAGGTTTTGTGAATAAAGTGAGTTTCCTACAAGTTGAAGAGTATCTGCAATCGTTCCACAGTCATTTATTTTTCTCTGTAGAAAAACAAGTCTCATCACCGTACATGACCTTTAACTGAATATTGTCCGAGTGGAGAAAAGTTCTGCCAGCTCGCTGTGATGTGGCAAAGCCAGTGGGGAGATGTGATCCAATGTCCAGCCAAGGACACTCAAATGCTTGCCATTCTGCCAAATTAGCCCATCTGTGACTAGTAATACTCAGAATTGTTCTAAATGGCTTACCACTGGAGAAAAGTGCATTTCAACTCCTGGGCAATGCTGCTGTTCTGTGTTATTCTGTGGTGTGCTCTTAAATTCCTGCATATAACACTTTGCTTGAAGATTCCATAGGGTAAGAGTACAGTAATTCACCATTTCTGCACTCCTAAAATCACATGTGTTTCATCTGCAGTGTTTAGTGTAAGCTGGCCATTAGAGTGAGACCTCACTATTGCTGAGAAAAAGGCAGATTTTTTGCAGCTGAATGAAGCAAATTTTACATCAGACTATCATGACCGCTGTTTACAATTCAGTCCTATAAATGACGCCCTTAAACTGATAATAAAAATATGAGACTCTCATATGTTACTAATGTTCTATTTACCATTAGTACTACACATATAATTACTTGTCTCTTAAAGGGAATGTCCAAGCAAAATAAAAAAATGAGTTTCACTTACCTGGGGCTTCTACCAGCCCCATGCAGCCATCCTGTGCCCTCGTAGTCACTCACTGCTGCTCCAGTCCCCCGCTGGCAGCATGCCGACCTCGGAGGTCAGGGCCGCATTGCGTACATTTTTACGCATTCCCGCTTGTGCAGGAACATTAACATATACATTTTTACGCATTACTGGTTAAAAATGTACGCATTGAACCAGTAACGCGTAAAAATGTATGTGTTAATGTTCCTGCACTAGCGGGAATGTGTAAAAATGTACGCAATGTGGCCCGCCAACCTCCAAGGTCGGCAAGCTGCCAGCGGGGGACTGGAGCAGCAGTGAGTGACTACGAGGGCACAGGATGGCTGCATGGGGCTGGTAGAAGCCCCAGGTAAGTGAAACTCATTTTTTTATTTTGCTTGAACCTTCCCTTTAAGTTTATTTTCAGTTCAGGTGTGCTTTAATTCAGGTTGCTTAAAGCAAACCTGAGCATGTCAAATGCAAATGTGATGTGGGAGTGTCCAAGTTTGCTGCCAGTCAGTAGATTAGTCCAGGGCTATGAAATGAGTAACAAGCTCCTCCTAATCTGAGCAACGAATTATTTATTCAGCCCAATGAGAAGTACAGAGCACAGATACTAGGCTTGCAAAGAACAAGTTCAGCTTCAGTCAGTTTTGGTCGTTTATAGTTGGCTGAAAACAGAAACAGAGTAAATGTTTGCAGCAATATTCAGTGAAAAGGTGAGGTGCAGTGTGTTCTTTACTGAGGTTACAGTACATCTGCAGTGTTTTTTTTTTTTGGGGGGGGGGGGTTGTCTTTTTTTTTCATTTCAACCTTAAAGAGAATCTGTACTGTAAAATTCTTACAATAAGAAGCATACCATTCTATTCCTTATGTTCTCCTGGGCCCCTCTGTGCTGTTTCTGCCACTCCCTGCTGCAATCCTGGCTTGTAATTGCCATTTTTATGCAGTCTTTACAAACAAAAAACATGGCTGCTAACCAGAGTGAGAACAGCTCAGTGTGTGACTCATGCAGAGCTTGGAGAGGGTTTGTATATCTTCTGCCAATGACAAGCAGTGCTGCACATTCCACATATTCCAGCATCAGCCCGACAGAGCCGACAGAGGAGAGAAGATAAGATTTATTACAGAGACAGTGCAACTAGAAAAGGCTGCAGTAAGACAGAGCACATTAGAACAGGTATAGGAACTTATAGGATAGAAGAAATAAGGCTCAACATTTTGTTACAGAGTCTCTTTAATGTGAGAGAAGACAAAGATCAGATTTTGCCAGAACTACAGTACATTTTGATGTACAATTAATTATGCAGCAATGATGCAATTGAAAAAAAAGCAAACCTAATAAGAATGAATTAGGATGGCCTAGTGAAGGTCCTGACTTTAACCCAAAAGTGATGTAGAAAGAATTGAAAAAAGCAGTTTAAGAAGCAAAACATAACACTGTGTCTGCATTATGGTTGCTCTTAGCAGCATTGTAAAATTGTGATATCACGTTATAAGTAGTATTTAGGTTTGCAATAGGATATTTAAGCAAACCTGTGAAGAACAAAATATTCAGAGATACTTATCAAAGTAGTGGGACGCCTCTGGATGGACTGGAGGTTGTCTAGATCCTTCATGGACTGGAGGTTGTCTAGATCCTCCATCAGCCCAGTGCTGGTGCCTGGGAGCCTCTTCTTCTTTGTGGCCATGCTCTTGTCTGTACTGGGCATGTGGGAGTAAAGTACGCACGTGTCCAGTAGTAAGAAGCCACTCCTGCATGGAAGACAAACCTGTGCATGAGCAACTTCATTCTACTGAGTATGCACGGATTATTCTTGCACATGCCCAGTATGGATGCACTTGTACACAGCGGCAGTGTGGCTCTGAGAGCTTATTCAGCAAGCTCTTTGAAATATAATTAAAAGGACCCAGAGCTGGAATGGTAGGCTTAAGGATGATCCTCCCTCTTCTCCCACAAAAAAAACTATACCCAATAAATTTTGTTTTTGTTTTTTTTACTTAAACTAACAACAGCAAGAACAATGTACATAGCATTTAAGATTTGTAAACGTTCAAACAAAAATGTTGGTGAACAGATTTCTTTCTTTTTCATTACTTCTAGGACTGCTACAGAAGCCAGTAACTATTTGAGACAAGCCAGCTTGATATTTTCAACACATTTATCTAAATATCTGTTTGTACTTAGAAACTGTATAATCAATGAGTGTTTATAGATTTGATAGAGTTGGCAGATGATAAAGAGCATTACAAGCTCCAGGGGCATCAGAGAGCGTTCTGTCTATTTCTTACATGTTTTTAGAAAGCAAATTTACATTTAGCACAGCTTTTTTAGCAGGGGACTTTAGCCCCGGACAGAATCCTATTGGTTGCTCTTCACCAAGACTCAACTGGGTATTCTATATGTCTACTACAATAGTTTTCCAGCTGCTGATTGTAGCTATGTTTGTAGCAATATTCTCTAAACACCAAACAGCAGGAGTTAAATTGTTACCATATAGACTCCTTGACCTACACCATCAAACCCAAGGACCCGTACACACTAAAAATTATGATTGTAATTGCAGTGCGATACAATTGCAATTTTATCACTTTGCAGGTGTGCATTCTGCCACGTTTACGGGTGCAATCGGTGGGTTTTAAAGGCACGTTTGCAGCTTGATTGCAACTCCCATCGGGAAGAGAAGAAAATAAGCTAACAGAGCTGGGGTTCGGCTGTTATTCGCCAAGCTCCGGATATTGGCTTTGAGTAATATAGCCGAGCACTGGAAACTCAGCTGCACACGGCAATCTTAACATAGCTTTATGTATGAAGGCCTCCAAGAGGGACATTATAGCAGGACTATAATTCAGGAGACATACTGTATATGGAGCCACTATAACAGGAGACAATATAACAGGGGACACTATAACTGCGGGAACTAAAAGCAATAGACATGGAAGGGGGGAATGAACTCAGAATACTATAATTAAGGGAATGCAATGGGAATGAAACATGGGGGTAATTACAAAGAAAATACTGTTTACCCACCTTCTTATAACCATGCCCAATTTTGAGACCACACACTTCTAAACAATAATAACAACTTATAATCCTCCTGCTTCTTATTTAGTATTTGTATAGCTCTGATTTCTTCTGCAGCACTTTATAGTCTTGCCATTAAGCTCACAGGGGCTCACAATATAATCCCTAGTATAGTTTCACGCCCAGTTTGGGGGAATCTAAGCCAATTAACGTATCTTCATGTGTTTGGGATGTTAAAGGAAACCCACACAAGTACATAAACCGGATTGACAGTATGACTAATTTCGGGCCAAAATTGATCTCATTAATCGGTTGGACATGCTGTAAGATGTTCGGGTTTTGGGGTTGGTCGGGTGTGTTGCCGTAATGGCAAGCGTTATCAGGACAAGCGACGAAACTCTAGATGCTTTCCCCCCTAATGCTCAACCAGGGGAGGTTAAAGGAAACCAGAGTTTACTAATAATAAAAGTTTTATACATACCTGGTTTTATACATACCTTTTGCCTCAGACTGGCTGCGACTGGCTGAAGTTACGGGACCCGGTACCGAAGCAGGAGAAGGCTGAGGGAGCAATCCGTGCGCACAGGGCTGGAGGAAGCCCCAGGTATGTATAAAACTTGTATTATTAGTCAGCTCTGGTACACTTTAGGCATCACCAGGGGGTAAGTTAAGGTTAGGCACAACCAGGGAGGACCGTTAAGATTAGGCAACTCCAGGGGGAGGTTAAGGTTAGGCACCACCAGGTACTGTGTGAGAGTAGGGAGAGGTTAGGTCAAAGTGAAATATCTGCAAATATTACCGATAGTTCACTATATCAATTACTGCAAGTAGTAAAATATCAGTAAATTTACCGATAATCTACTACCACTATTTCCTGTGCCCTTTCAACCCAATTTTTTTCGGTTTATGCCATGCCCAAATTAGCGTGCAGTGCTTTTAAATGTACATTATATACCAACCACATCTTTAACCACTTGCCGACCAGTGGCTTTCTGGCTGATCTGTGCTGCGTAGGCTCTCCAGCCCGCAGCACAGATCAGGTTTTAGCCAGGGCGATCAGACTTACCCCCTTTTTTCCCCACTAGGGGGATGTCCTGCTGGGGGGGTCTGATCGCCGCCGGCTCTCTGCGCTTTGCGGGGGGGGCTCTTCAAAGCCCCCCTCCGCAGCGTTTTCGGCGCTCCCTGGCTTCCCGTCCCTCCCTCTCCCTCCATGGCCTGCGCAGGACGGTTATCCGTCCTGCGCATTGAAGGATAGGCTTCAGCCTATCATATGCCGGCGATCCCCGGCCAATCAGAGGCCGGGGATCGCCGATCTGGCTTACGGCGCTGCTGCGCAGCAGCGCCGTATGATGTAAACAGCGGGGATTTCTTCCCCGCGTGTTTACATTTTGCCGGAGAGCCGCGATCGGCGGCTCTCCGGCTGTTCACGGCTGTTCGAGCGGCCGTTTCCATGGAAACTTGCAGACGACCAGTTTACGCCAATCGGCGTTAGCTGGTCGTCAAGAGGTTAAAACTTAGCTAGCATCAGACACTTCTGATTGAAAAGGTAGATGACAACTGCCAAAAACATGATAGATATAAATCTGGGCTGCTTCTTCTGCTTATCATACATTAATAGTATAGAAGGAAGATGAACGGTTTATTGAAAAAGGCTTATGTCATGCAAGTAACAGTTTTACATAGAACATAGGACTGAAGCTTCCATTACATGGATCAGCTCAGATAATAAAAGGATGTGTAGCCTAACGTGGTTGTACTACATTTTTTCATGGTAATTTGATTCATAAATGTGTTTTGACTCCATGTGTATCTGGCTTTGGATATGATGTTATGTGTACTTGTATGCTTTTCCAATGCAAATCTGCCCAGAGGAGCCTATCTCCTTATGGATTCCATCAGTTTATCATTGTGTCAGCATTTGTAAGTTCTGCATACACAAACCACACGTACATAAAAACCATAGACATAGACACACATAGATATATACACATATACACAGAAATTGAAGAAACAAGGTACAAGTGGCGTGTGCCTCTAAGTGCTGGTTGCCACGACGACAGCAAATGTCAGGTTCCGTGCGGTGAATAGCCGTTTCTATGGTAACCCCATCCTTTTCAGAGAGGTGCTGTTATAGCTAGAGTGACAGGTCTGGGGGAGGGGAAGATATGGGGTGGCCCAGAGTTTGTGTGTGTGTGTCTGAGCATATATGTGTTCTTTATTAATAATTGATCTGAACATGAAAAACAGATTTGCTGTTGTTCTGCAAGTGATACAGATGAATAGGAATTGCTCAGCGTTTTCCATATGCAAAGACATGCCACCCATAAATACACTGGAAGGCACGATGCACATCCTCCTCTGATATAGATCTGTCACAAATGTGTGCATGGCGTTCAATATTAATTATAGAGCATAATTTATCTGTCTCTCTAATCATTTCTGTTTTCTTTTGCCTGCACAGTCTGGCTATTGTTTACATATTTATCACGTATGATTAAACATTGCTTTTTTTGTGCTTATTACTCTACATCCCCTATGCATATTTTATTAATTCTACCTAAGCAGCCAGTGTTTTGCAATGGATGTACTGGATACAGATTTTATCACCCAGCTTTTTTGCATTTCCTCTCCCACTGCTTCTTTGAGCCATGTGTTCTCCTTGTTGTAGCTCTGATCCATGTGTTAGAGTGACTAAGGATTCCCCAGAGCTTGGACAGGAGGAAATTTCTGAACATAAAAGGGGGCTGTATTTGCCCCGTCTGTATGAGCCCCTGGGAGAAAGCAGCTGGGGACCAGCAAAATATCCAGTTTTGTACATAGGGGGTATAGGCAGCTGAGCAGAGGGGCGCAGGCTGTTTCTTTTACAAGGAGGGGAAAATAGTAGTAGAGAGGAAAAGGGAAGAGGAGATCTAATAGACACATAGCAGAGATGAAAATAGTACAGAATTCAGATGAACAGACCCCATGCAGCAAGCCAAGTGACACAGGGACAAGACCAAAACAGTACAGTGCAGAGCCAGTAACACAAAAACACAGAGAGACAGATGCAAAGCCTCGGGCAGAGTACAGAGACATACACAAACAGACAGAAAGCGGCAGCGATATGTTTAGACAGCAGAATGCAAGGACTGACAGCAATGAGACACTCAGGAAGATGCAAGAAATTCTCCTGCAATTCAGTTATATAAGAGTTATGTCATCTATTATTATAGTGAGTCCTGTACTACATAATATGTACGTTCTCCTACACAGTTTACCATTCGGGAATGATTGGCCTAATTTGTGGACATCTTTTGTTGAGAAAAAGAGCAGTTTCCACACAAGGTAGCTCTGTATATTGCAAGGACCGTGGCCAACATCATCTCACCTTTTCTTACCCTGTTTTATCACCATATGCAAAGACAGGCAAGTCAAAGGGTTGTAGTAATGTGGGGCTGTCTGTTAGCTATAAATAATAACAGAGAGAAAAAGATTTGTTGCTCTAGGCAATACTTTTATTGGCTAACTAGAAATTACTTTTGGGTGTATATTATCATTCCTCCTGAGGAAGAGAAGTAAGATTAAAAGCTACTTTTTAAAAATACTGTATACAGTATTTCATTAGCCTACAAAAGATAATGCTTTCATAATTTATTTTTATCTCTTGATACAGAAAGTAATACATGGAAGTGACAGTTTGCCTAAATTACCTGATTACTCTAGCTGTTCCAAAGATGTAAATAGACACTTAAAGGTTCAAACCCACTAGCAGCCTTTTCTAAGCACCAGTGATTTGAACAGCTCTTGCAAATGCAATGCTATGGGTCATTAATTAGAAAATCACATCGCTCAAGTGGGATCACACCCATAGCATTACATTAGCAAGAGCTTTCAAATCAAGTGCTTAGAAATGGCTTAGTAGGGTACCACTAGTGGGTTCCAGGCCTAACAGATTACTTATTCAGGGAAATGGGACTTTGTGAGCAGACTGTACATCAAGCAGCATACTGTTATTGTGATTGTAAAAAAGTAGCATTTGCATTTGTTGACAATTTTATAAGTTCATAACTGGCTGCAAAGCGAAATGGAAAGATGGTGTTGATAATATAAAATTACAAAAAAGAGTTGTGTATTAATGCTACAGTGCTACAGTTGTGTATTAATGCTGTTATAGAAATTTTAAGGGGAAGTGGAATTATTTCTTAAAATAATGTATCAAATATTATTATAAAAGTTAGATTTGTGTATGGCTACTGCATATAGCAGTTTGGAATGTATGCTTTTTGTTTCAAAGCTTTTTTTGGGCTAAGTAGACAAAAATATAATACTACTATTAATGATTAATCCACCCATATTTTTTTAAAGACATTTAAGCTGCATAGAACATCACTTGAAATATGCACAAAACATGTATGTGTATGGGCCCTGCCATCTATATGCATATAGGCTATCATTTAGGCCCTCTAAAACTATGTAGATCTTCTTACTGAAATCTCCTCCACCGTAGGGTTGATACTGAGACCACATATAGGGCTTGATTCACAAAGCGGTGCAAAGTGTTTGCACGCCTGTGAAAAGCCCTTTATCACGCCTAAACTCAGTTTAGGCGTGATAAGAAGAAACTTGCGCGATCTCCCGCACGCAAAGTTTTGCGCGCGTAGCGCACCGCGCTGCGTGCGCAGTGTACCGTGCTTCGCGCGCAGCGTCCATTGAGCCCTATGGGACTTTGCGCGCGCTGCGCAGTGCGCAACGCGCGCAAAGCTTTGCGCGCGGGAGCTTCGCGCGAAGAGCAGCACAAATCGGTGATAACTCAGCTTTGCACGGCTTATCACGCCTAAAGTCTTTTAGGCGTGATAACTGAGTTATCACCGCTTTGTGAATCAAGCCCATAGTATGTAGTGTTCAGGCATATAGTGCAGCATTCATTGCTTATGTTACAAATAGTACCAAACTTAACAATTGTCTCAACACATTTGAAATTGTTCATATAGCTTTGTTTATGATGTTATAGTTTGTATGATTTTGTTATAGAAGGCCATTTTTTTTTGTTTGCCTCAGACATGTTATATTTAGGTACAAAATCCTGAATACAACATATTGGAGGGAAAAAATGCACAAAAACAGCCTATTATGGTACGTAACCAACTAATCAGGCTAAACATCTCAGTACAGCATGGATCATGATACACTGAACATCGTTGTATATACATCTCTGGGTCAATTTTCTTTTTCCCGTCAGAGCAGATTATTAAGCATTGAATACCTGTGCAATGCTTGTGTTCACTGTGAACTGTAACCATGGGAGCCAAGGTTTTATTTTATTTTATTCCAGTCCCCCAATGCTGTCTTGTAGCTTTGTGATTATGTTTCTTTATATACCGTTCTCATTTGCATTAGAGAAATTAGAGTATCAAATGTAAGGGTATCTGACCTCCATTTAGTTGCTATATATAGTTTGGTGAGTGCTGCTACATGATGAGTCAGCTTATGCTGTGCATATTTTATGGAACCAGGCCTATACTCTAGTAGCAATACCTTAGGGCCTTTTACAATCAGTTTATGAAATGTATCAGAAATTAAATGTGTGACCTTTGCCCCTTGCCTTGAAACCTTGGGACAACGCCACCATATATACAGATCGGACCCATAACCTCTGAAATGGTTTGACGATATAGAATTATCTACTCTGAAAACTGGAGGTTGGAGGGGCCCAACAAGAATAAAATACTTTAAACTGTTAAAAAGCAGAGGTAGTCGTTACCTTACGTAATGAAAAAGCCAATTGTATAACAATTTAAGATAAGTTTATTGCAATACACAGCAGAATGTTCCCTGTTCCCTACAGCCACCAGGCACAATTTTTATTGACCTGGGGATTCAGGAAAACACCTGTGAAATTCATTGTCTCTTCTTTAACAGTTTTAAAGTATTTTATTCTTATTGGGGGCCTCAACCATCCAGCTTTTACTGTTTACACCTCTGTTAGGATGTTTTAACTTTAGTTTACTCGGATTCTCCCATGGGTAGGAGTTTGTTTTTGGCAATCTACCTCCATCTAGGAGTCTATGTTCTGCAGAGCGACCACTGTCGGGTGGTTATCCCTACCCAAGCGGGAGCGGGATTCTCTTGTAGGCTATATAAGTGGTTGCAGTTAATTGCAACCCATAAAGTGTGAGTAAGTGTGAGTGAGTGTGTACATTTTTCTCTAGCCCTTGAGCTTAAGGTGTTGTCTAACAGTTCACACTATTAGTTCCTGTTATTATTCTTTTTTGTATTGTCCAGTTTCCTGGTTTGCCTGGGTTTACTCAAGAACTCTGTGAAGATCCCTAATGGTTGTTTACATAGATAGCATTTGTAGGCTACAACCACTGGTATATTCTCATGGTTGGTTGAAGAGGCTTAAATTATTGAAGCTTTTTCCTTTTAATCTGTGCATTCAACTTATACAGGACCTCAAAATTGACTGGTCTGGTATGGAGAACATTATATCAGATGTTTTAACAAGCTTGATACCAATACTCGTATTAATACAGTACGAGTTAAGGTGGCCACTAATGATACAATTTGCTGAACAATCAATTACAAACGATTCTTCTTATGAATGATCCTAAGTGATCATTTGGGACCACTAATGGAAAAAAAATCTCCTAACCAATCCGATCAGATTGATTGGCTCTAACCAAAATTAGGATCAATTACGATAATCTGAATGGTTAGGAGATTTTTGTCCATTAGTGGTCCCAAATGATAATTTATGAGCGTTCATAAGAATAATCGTTCGTAATTGATTGTTCAGTATCATTAGTGGCCACCTTAAGAGAAAATATGCAGGCACTATATGCATCTTCACCTCCCCCCACTGCAGTTATATTATGTCTTGTAATTCTACAGTTAATTTATTTTTATTGAAAGACAATAAACTGTTTTTTCGATATCTAGTGCTCAGATTTTCTACCTTTGTTATTTTTGTATTTTTCAGTGTGAGTCTTCCATACAATAACCCAAAATATCATGGGGCTTTCCTATGCTCTCATGGGGCTCACTGGTTTGGGAAATCAGTGGGGAGAGAGGGCACCCCTGCCTAGTCCATCTCCTGATTTCAAAATGTGGGATAGAGGAACTAGGTAGTTTTAAAGAATCATAAGGATAGGAATAAATTGTCTTAACTAGGTCCTAAAAAGCTCTTCTTATTCTTAATTGGTGTAATACCTGGGTCATATAATGCTATGAGAGGTTGCTAAAAGTATATATATATTATAAAATAAGTAAAGATGTCTGGGTTTTTGTTTGTGTGGTCAATTATATTATAATATTTTGAAGGTGTTTTCTGAGGCTTGGTATGCTACTAGGAACCCCACTTGGTCTTTGTGAGTCATAGCCTACCTGCTATACTAGTAATTCGTATTTTGTAATCTATATATTGTAATTAAACTGTTTGTAGGTTTTATAGATTAGTGGTTTCTTATTGACTTTGGGGGTGATTATAGTTTGGACTTCCAGAGGTTCAGCAGGTGAAGGATTTGTTTCCCTTTTATTCTTGTCAAATATGAAATTATAAAATGTCTTGAGCTTTCTCATTAATAAATACACTATATTTATGTTATAAGGAAGAATAGCCATCTGTGCGTGATGCTTTGCCATTCTTTAGTCCTTTAATTGTATGTTATTTCTCCTTCAGAAATTAGTTCATTTAAGGAAGTTATCAGCTATATTTTGAGATATTTATGTAAGGTCCCTTTTCTGAAGGAATTCTTTAGACAAGACAAATAACATTTATATCACACTTTTTTCACCTGTCGGACTCAAAGAGCCAGAGCTGCAGCCTCTACGGTGCGCTCTATAGGCAGTAGCAGTGTTAGGGAGTCTTGCCCAAGGTCTCCTTACTGAGTAGGTGCTGGCTTACTGAACAGGAAGAGCCAAGATTTTAACCCTGGTCTCCTGGGTCAGAGGCAGAGCCTATGAACATTCATAGTCCTCAGTCCTTTTTGCATAGTTTAGAGTACAACTGGGTAAAGGTTTGGATAATGTCTTTGCGGTAGCACATCAGTCATCCTCTAGGGGTCCTAATCTGGTGAATGAAATTGCATTTCTCCCTGGGTTTGTTTTCTAGTAATTATTTTCTCTGGTTTGTTGGGATACTTGTAATATTTGTTTTAGTCCATATTATGGCTTGTTCAGTCCTTATAACTGTTGAATTAAGCTGAATTCTGGTATTTTTAATTTGTTTGTGAAGATATCTAGAGAGGGATTGATTGGCTTTTTTTCCAGTTTATAAAGTTTAAATTGTCAATTTTCATTTGGCTTCTCACTTTCTACTTTTATGTTGGGTGGCTAGATTTATCTGGTCTCTTAGCAGAGCTTTGTTGGCCAACCAGACTTGGGCTGGAGGAGATAGAGAATCACTGGAGAGGCAGCCTCAATCAGCTTGGGCAGTTAGGCTCATGTAGCTCATTGAAATCTATGGCCAGAGTTGGAGGAGGTAATGTGCAACACCACAGCTAATGAGAAAGGTAGGGATATGCCAAGATAGCAGGTATGTAGTGGAGGCCACAACTTTGGCCTTGGCTTTACAAAAAACATTCTATTTTGGGAGTCTAGATTTAAATTGTGCAAATCTGAGAGAGTTGTGTGCAGTGGTGCTTTCTATCTGGAAGGGGGAGACATCTATGATCAGTATAATAGCAGTGTTTTAGGGGGACGAGAATAGGAAACTTTCAGGTGGGCAGTGAAAGATGGCATGGTAGAGAGGTTTGAAGATGTCTCTTTTGCAAGAGGGGTTTCTTTCCTTACTAGGGGCATTCAAACCTCTAAAGTAGGGAGACAGTGTTCGTATTGTCATTATTTTAGAAGGCTATATAATGCATTCAATGGGCTTGATTCACAAAGGCGTGCTAACAGTTTGCACGCTGGTGAAAAGCCCCTTATCACACCTAAACTCAGTTTAGGCATGATAAGTTTAGACGTGATAAGTTTAGGCGTGATAACTATAGCATCAACTGGGTTATCACCGCAGTGCACAGCTGATCAAAAGTTTTGCTCTAGCAAAGTCTGGTGCGCGTGAAACGTTGCATAGAGTTTAATGGCGCTGCTTTGCGCGCAGGACTTTGCGCGCAATCTAAACTTATCAAAACGTATCACGCCTAAACTTATCACAACTAAACTGGGTTTTGAGCAATACTGTATATCCAATTGGATAATTATGAGGAATAGATACTCTGAGCATCAGGGAATATATGATCTGTGTCACTTATGACACTAAGTTTTAATTCCTATCACCATGAATGTTGAGGCTACAATTTATTACCTCTGATGAAGCAGCTAATTTGAAGACATGACACGTGTTGTGGTGTTTACAGTATACTCACGTGGCATATGGACTTCTTTTATATTCAATGCTGACGTATCTTTGTAAGATTTTATATAATAAAAGCTATGTTTTATACTTACTACTAACGTACGCACAGGCCTACAAACCCTGTTGGTTTTTGTTCTTATTGTATTATGTATTGATTTCAAGGGTAGCCATTCAACTACACCATACACTTATAATATTCCCCAGTGTATTGAGACAAGTGGCCCCAGGGATGTATGTGTCTTGTATTCATGGCATACCATGCAGTGGATACATCAGTAGCTGAGACTGTTCTCAGATTGTAGTCTACCTCTCCAATGTCAATCCTTCTCCTCGACGGATTATGTAGAGGCTGATGGTAGATCAAAGTATAGGTCTGTAAATGTTATCTCAGTAAGTTGCTGCCATTTTCCTTCAGTGTGTTTCATAGTCTGTCCTAGGGATACAGGCTACAGGTATAGGCAGAGCTGATTGATTACCCTTTAGCTTGTGATCCATCAATCCAGGCAATGTAAGACTGACATTGTAGGATTGATCCTGCCTTTTTAACTTTGAAGTAACCAATGATTTGTGTGGATGTTCTATCAGGGCCATTCTTATGTTCAAGGCATTTCCTTAGCAAACTTGTAGAGATTAAAAATGTGTAATAGTTTAGCACAATGACCCTGAATATCTGATTTACCGTGTAGTAAATTTAGAAGGCGCTATGAGAAAGTAATCCTTTTGTGCCCACCTTGATTCACTTTGGGTTGTACTGTACAGCAGTTCAGGGGGAATAAAGCTTAAGGTCAGATTTGGTGGCTGTAGCAAGGCCTTTTCTGCTAGAAATCATTATAACAGTCACATGGTGCTCAACACGGTGCCATAGTGCATAGCACTCTTGCCTTGCAGTACTGGATCCCTGGTTCAAGTCCCAGTCAGGGCACTATCTGCACAGAGTTTGTATGTTCTTCTTGTGTTTGCTTGGCTTTCCTCTTGGTACTCTAGTTTCCTCATACATGCCAAAAACATACAGATACGTTAATTGGCTTTCCCCCAAAAAAATTGGCCCTAGGCATGAAGGACATATGACTATGGTAGGGATTAGATTGTGAGCTCCTCTGAGGGACAGCTAGTGACAATAATCTTTTCTGCCTCCACAGCAGTATATCAGAATCAGAATCAGAATTTATTTCGCCAAGTACAACGGTGAATTGTACCCGGAATTGGTTTTGGCGCATACAGGGTCGTTGGTGAAACAAAAGAAAATAGCACGGTTAAGCATGGTACATACATAGACGAGGGACAAGCATACATAGGACAACATTACAGTTTGTGCGTACATTTAAGCAGAGCGTCGTATACAATTAAGCATGGTACATACGTATAAACAAAAGCAAAATCAAAGCAGAAACAGAGCATTACAGCATACACGTACAGTGACATAATACAGACAGAGCATTACAGCATACACGTACAATTTACGTAATACACACATAGCATAGCAAGACATACACTGATAGCGGGAACAGAAAAAGAGCGGGACTGAAGGAGCAGCCTGAGAGCTGATATGAGCGCTGCCATTTTTGGCACTGGACGCTACACAGCTACGCGCTCCCAACTAGACAGGTGCTCCGATTGTCCGCGAAAAGTAGAGAGGATGCTGGGGGGGGGATCATGATGGAGGCGGCCAGCAGGGATCACTTGAGCCAGGTTGCTCGAGGAGAATCGCTCCTAATTCCAGGGTCTGCACGGCTGGTTGATGAGGGTGCAGACCCAGTGGGGCCCTGTGGTGCCAGGGGGTACCTTTGCTGGGCAGCAGTGGTGGACAGCAGTGGTGGACGTGGGGCCTGGGGCCACCCAGGCTGGGCAGCAGTGGTGGACATGAGGCCGGGGGGCACCTCGGCTGGGCCACATTGGTGGACATAGGGCCGGGAAGGGGACACCCTGGCTAGGCAGCAGAGGGGGACAGGCCAGGGGCAGCATACCTTCTCTGTGGCCGTGAGGAGCAGCAACAGGCCCTCCATCAGCACAGTGGTAGCCTGGTCGTGGTCGTTTCCTGGTGACTGGGGAGCCGCTGCAGACAGGCCTCCTCCGCACGTGGCGGGTGACCCATGTGACCTTGCTGGTCCCTGGGCGACCCATGGTGGAGGGGGACCGGCAACCCCAGCAGTCCTGGACTGCAGACGTCCGGTGATGGGGAGGTCTCTGGGAGAGGTCTCCGGCGGCGGCCCTGGTCGGCAAGTGATGGCGGCGGGAGCACGTGGTGGCGGCGGGAGCACATTGCGGCTTCTTCCCAGGCAGCACCCCCGACAATCAAGAGCGACCGAGGGCAGTGTGGAGCCACCGCTGCCCCTCTCCGTGTGGTCCCCGGCAGGAGAGGCGGAAGCTATGGAGCGTGGAGGCGGCATGGTGCTGCGCAGCGCTGCGTGGTGCGTGCGGCGTCCCCTGGCTCCAGAGCGGCGTCCCGGCTCCCCTGGCAGCAGTGATAGATTCCCCGGGCAAGCAGTCCTCACCCCGCAGCACGCTCCCTCCCGATCCTCCAGCAGCCTGCGAGGTCGCCAGAGGGGGTGTTAGGGGAAGGGGAGACAAAAAGACCGGAGCCCTGTGGCCGTGGCGTCCTCACCCGGCGCCATCTTGAATCTATGCTATGCCCCTAAAAACCTCACCTAAGCTTTAGGGGCATAGATATACGTACCTCTGCCGCGATCACCGCTCTGCACGCTCCCTGTCGCTCATGCGTGTGCACCCGTGCTCGTTCTTGCCGCCACTCATTAGTCCGGAGATCAATGAATGGGAACACAGTTCCCATTCATTGATCTAAGTCCCCGTAGCAATGATTGGCGGCTTCTATGGGGGGTTTTCCATCCTCCCTTCACATCCTGTAAGCGTACATTGTACGCTTACAGGACGCATAAAAAAATTACTGAGGACATCTTGTGTTTTTCATTAAAGACTTTTTTTTTATACATTTAAAACTCATTCCCTCCCATACTCTCCCCAAGGTACCCAAAAATGTTTTGTATAATTAAAAAAAAAATTACAATAAATAAAACACATAAATAGTTACTTTAGGGGCTGTACTTTTTTAATATGTAAGTCAAAATGGTATATTACTGTTATTTTTTAAATTGTGGGCTTGTAAATAGTGATGGACGCAAAACTGAAACAATGCACCTTTATTTTCAAATAAAATATTGGCGCCATATTTTGTGATAGGGACATAATATAAATGGTGTAATAACCAGGACAAATGGACAAATAAAATATGTGGGTTTTAATTATGGTAGCGTGTATTATTTTAAAACTATAATGGCCCAAAACTGAGAAATAATGTTTTTTTCCCCATTTTTTTCTTAATATATATATATATATAATATATATATTAATTTCTATAATATGTATTCTGTTAAAATGCATTTAGAGTAAAATAATTCTTAGTATAATGTACCACCCAAAGAAAGCCCAATTGGTGATGGGAAAAAAAAACATGATATAGGTTGTGATAAGTAGTGATTAAGTTATTGGCAAATGAATGGGAGTAGCACTGAAATGTGAAAATTGCTCTGGTCCATAAGGGGAAAATACACTGAAGGCAGAAGTGGTTAATATGTCATAGTCATATGTCTCTGTAAAGCTCTGCGGAATATGTTGGTGCTATATAAATATTAAATACATGCTGCATATCAGAACTATGATTAGGCCACAAAACTAGCCCCGGTATGAGTATGTGCTGCACTAAAAACCACTTCAACCCCACTGTTTAAATATAGAACACATAACTGCAGGCTATACATTGGTGTAATACCATTGCTACAGGAAATTGTAGCTAAGTGGCAACCACTGTCTTTTCACGGCACTAGAGTCCCAGGTTTTGTACTTCCCGTGGCACTAGAGTCACCACATTTTGTTTCTATGTTTTTCCAGGCACTCCAGTGTCATCACACTTACCAGGAACACACTGGTAGGTTAGCAGGCTTCCCCTAAACTTCACCTCCTAGAGGCTGTGATAGAGACATTAGATTGTGAGCTCCCTTGAGAGACAGCTCGTGACATGAACTGTTCAGTGTACTCTGTGAAGTACTGTGGAAAACATTCGCACTAAATAAATGCATAATAATAATAATCAGGAAACCTGCAGTATTATAAAATAAGGCCATTCATGAGCATTGTTTTTTTCTGTTGTAAATGACAAACATGTGATCCTGCTAGCCAAACAGATAGCAATAGTGTGAAACCCTACCATTGGACATACTGGACTATAATGTTGTTTGCAGAAAGGTGACTGAATCAGCAGTTGTACAACTGTAAGTAGCACTGTAGAGTAGCACTTTGGCTTTGTATGGCTAGGGTCCTAGGTTCAAATCTGGATCAGGACACTATCTACACAGAGTTTGTATGTCCTCCCTGTGCATCAATAACATTTCATCAATAACATTTCTGGCATACAGCTGAAAGCATCAGACTTGAAGAAGGACTTGGGAATACTGGTTGATAACAAGTAATTGTATACAAAGCCAAGCAGTGGTACCTAAAGTAAATTAAATTCTGAGATGCATAAAATGCAAAATAAAATCTCAAGATGCTGGTATACTACTCCCTCTGTATAAATCACTTGTAAAGCCACATCTAGGGTATAGGATACAGTTTTGGGCACCACACTATAGAAAGGACATTGACCTTCTAGAACGGGTACAAAGATGGGCAACTAAATGAATCAGAGGATGGAAGATCTCAATTACCAAGAAAGGTTGGACAAACTGGGCTTATTTAGCTTGGTAAAAAGACAATTTAGAGGTGACCTGATAAACCTGTATAAATAAATCAGAGGGCAATACAGGCAGATAAGATTTTTGTCCCCAGGGTTGTATGATGGACAGGGGATCATGAGCTGCGAATGGAGGAAAAAAGTTTTTTGCCATCTATTTAGAAAGGAGTCCTTCAAGGTGAGAGTGGTTAAAATCTGGAATATCTTACCTCAGGAAGTAGTTATAGCAAACTCTATATCCGTATTATCTTTACTTAAAGAGGGCTTGGATGCTTTCCTTGCGTTGAAGTGCATCCATGGCTATAATCACTAGGTAATTCCTGGGAGAGTTAATCCAGGGATTTATCTGACTGCCATCTGGAGTCAGGAAGGAATTTTTCCCTTTTAAGGCTAATTGGCCCAGGCCTTGTAAGGTGTTTCGCCTTTCCCTGGATCAACTGGGATATGTGCAGGTTGATGGACTGATGTCTTTTTTCAACCAAGCTAACTACTTTATGTTACTATGGTACTATGTTACAATTAGGCTGTCTTGGATTTATTGGAAAATATACATCCTTTGCATGCATGTATTCAACTTCAATTGCATAACTGCAAATTCACTAATTTTTGTTAAAAACACTTATAGCTAAGGCTAGATTTGCAAACTCCTAATGTCATATCATTGTTTATAATTTAAGACTAAGTTTGTAGATTACTTATTTTTTTAAATGAGTTACATTTACTGGTGAACAAACTCCTTATATTAAATCCCTGTATATATTATGCTTTGAATAACACAGCAATCTTTTTTTTGACATACAATGAATTGTCTGCATAGACACCAATTAACCTTACATGCCGTATTTTGTTACTTCGTCTATGCACTAATATTGCCACACAAAGGTATAACAGACAGATATAAATTACACTACATTCATCATCCTGTTTATTACACATGCAAACTCAGCTCTTCATCCACACGTCTATATATCAATTCCATAACTGTCTGTACTGCCTCAAACAATGCAGAGCACACATTCTGCTGTCAGAGAATTCCATTCACATGCCACATTGTTTTAGTCCGCATTAAAGACCATCAATTCTATACCATGGAACGCTTTCTGAAATTTTCTATTATTCGTGCATCTGAAACCATATTCAACCAACCAATCACCATTCATACTAGCAATAAAGTCGAGTGTCCACAGATAATTTTTTTTTTTTTTAGTTTTTTTCTCTGCTAACCCTGCACACCATGCTAATCATGCTAATCATTCTGTCCTCAGTGTGTCCCCTTCTGTCCTCAGTGTGTCCCCTTCTGTCCCCTGTGTGTCCCCTTCTGTCTCCAGGTATCCCCAGGTGTCCCTTTCTGTCCTCCCTTCTGTCCCCAGGTGTCCCCTTTTGCCCTTCTTTCTGTCCCCAGGTATCCTCTTCTGCCTCCATGTGCCCCCTTCTGTCCCATGTGCCCGCTCTGACCCCGTGTGTCCACCCTGTCCCCACTCCCTCCCCCTCAGTCTGTCTTCTCCCCCATGTCTCAGCTTCCCTCCCCCCATCTCCTGCTCCCCCTGTGAGTAGAAGTGTATAGCACCACTGTCTTGTCTAATCCATGGTGTCCGTGGGAATGACAGACCTTGTTGCAGGAAATCCCGACATTGCGTCGGGTCTGCGGTTCGTATTAGCAGGTTTTCATAAGTAGGGGATTCCCTGCATTTGCCATATAAGATACAGGAACAGGGAAAAAGTGTGTCTTATACGGCAGAAAATATGGTACTTCCACCTGCAGCAGAAGTCTATAAGTGTTTGTGTTTCCCAATATTAATTTGCCTTGGACAAACAAAAGAGGTTTAGGGCAAAGTTTTGCCTCAGTGCCAACTTTCTACTTTACTTGAAATATTCAAATAATTCTACGATAATGCAAAATTATGCAAATGTTACTGCAAATCTATGCAGCTTATAAATGGCCCAATCAAATACTTCCACTGCAAGATGTGATTAATTCATTTGACAATAGATTTCCATAATCTAGTGGCTGGATAGTGTACTGGTTAAGGGCACCGCCTGTGACACAGGAGACCAGGGTTCGAATCCTGGCTAGGGTCAGTACCCATTCAGTAAGGAGTTCAAGGCAAGACTCCCCAACACTGCAGGGTGGCCTCTTGAGCGCGTCCCAGTGGCTGCAGCTCTTGAGCACTTTGAGTCCGACAGGAGAAAAGCGCTATACAAATGTTCAGATTATTATTATTATTAATTCTGTATCTTACTAATTAGCATAGTTCTCAATAATCTCAAATTTATTTGCACCTCAATGCCATCCATACTGACTAATGTGGGTTTGGTACAAGTAGATTTGGGCAAGACATATACTAAACACAATTAAACATAGATGCTACGGGTGTGTAGCTTTTTGAAAAAGTAGTTGGCAGTTTAAGGGTTAGGAGAGGCGGATCAAGTGTTGGGGGTGGGCCATCAAAAGTTTTGCTACAGAGCCTCGTGATTTGTAGTTTCATTCTCACAAAGCATAAATTCCACAATAGGCAGCACGTCTGGTTAATAAAGTATTACTTTCAAAGTGGTATGGAACTTAGCATTTCCTCTTTGCTAGAAAAGATTATTTACAGCATAAAATCTACTACCACAAATAAATGTTTTAGCAGAACAGCATTCAAACAGTAAAACACAGCACTTTGTTCTACAGTGGAAAGCTCCTTGCTTCAGTGGGCAGCTTCTGGCCGCATCCGAAGAGGTGATAACATTATCTTTTGTTTACTTTCCTTTGTCATATACATTTAGTAAACATCTGCAAACTGCAGAAACTGTGCTCTCTCTGCTTCTAGCATGTGTGCAGCTGAGAACTGATCATTAGATAGATTTTAATATACTTATAAATACAGCATCTATGGAATAAAATGCAATGGCAGCTTTCAGAGCAGATGAACTGTATTTTGGGAATTTGTAATTTGTAAAGCAAATATGACAACTGTATGGGTAAAAAAAAGTAGGAAAGCATATTTTATTCAATTTTATGTTTGAGTTTTATCCCATTTTAAAAAATTGGATAGATCATAGCCTATAACTGTAGTAGGGACATTAGATAGTGTGTTCCTGTAAGGAACAGTCAGTAACATGAATTATTTAATGTTCTCTGGGAAGTATGAAACTCATTGGGCAACATGTTTCAAAATCTCTGTGGGATGCGGCAGGACAAGAGCGGTGGTGGATCGATGGCTCATAGCTTCGCCCTGCATCGAGTCATACAGAACTTGCAGTTTGAATTAAGCATGATAGATTTCAGCTGAAACCTTTCGAAATTAAGCTTGATGCTTTAGGAGTAACTCATTAAACTATCAAATTTTAATGGAAATAGCGATCGATCTGTTAGCCATATCGGGCCATGACTGACCTGTACAGGATCTTCTCAAAAAATTAGCATATTGTGATAAAGTTCATTTTTTCTGTAATGTACTGATAAACATTAGACATTCATATATTTTAGATTCAAATACACACAACTGAAGTAGTTCAAGCCTTTTATTGTTTTAATATTGATGATTTTGGCATACAGCTCATGAAAACCCAAATGTCCTATCTCAAAAAATTAGCATATTTCATCCGACCAATAAAAGAAAAGTGTTTTTAAAACAAAAAAAGTCAACCTTCAAATAATTATGTTCAGTTATGCACTCAATACTTAGTCGGAAATCCTTTTGCAGAAATGACTGCTTCAATGCGGCGTGGCATGGAGGCAATCAGCCTGTGGCACTGCTCAGGTGTTATGGAGGCCCAGGATGCTTTGATAGCGGCCTTAAGCTTATCCAGAGTGTTGGGTCTTGCGTCTCTCAACTTTCTCTTCACAATATCCCACAGATTCTCTATGGGGTTCAGGTCAGGAGAGTTGGCAGGCCAATTGAGCACAGTAATACCATGGAACAGTTCCTGGAAGGATCGGCACCACACGATTGGTTGTATTTATAAGCTCTTTTGTATCTCTATTGCATTAAAAATGACAAGGCAGCGACAGCCCGCTGTTTCGGCCTGGTGTGGCCTTTCTCAAGATGCCAATATAGTCAAATGCATCATATACACATCATCACAATACTTATATAGCCCTATCCACGCCCCTTGGGCCGAAACAGCGGGCTGTCGCTGCCTTGTCATTTTTAATGCAATAAAGATACAAAAGAGCTTATAAATACAACCAATCGTGTGGTGCCGATCCTTCCAGGAACTGTTGCACTTTTGCCCCTTGTGGACTCCCAACCAAGTATTGAGTGCATAACTGAACATAATTATTTGAAGGTTGACTTTTTTTTGTTTTAAAACACTTTTCTTTTATTGGTCGGATGAAATATGCTAATTTTTTGAGATAGGAAATTTGGGTTTTCATGAGCTGTATGCCAAAATCATCAATAACAAAAACAATAAAAGGCTTGAACTACTTCAGTTGTGTGTAATGAATCTAAAATATATGAAAGTCTAATGTTTATCAGTACATTACAGAAAATAATGAACTTTATCACAATATGCTAATTTTTTGAGAAGATCCTGTATATGGCTAGTAAGGATGGGCAAACAAAATTAACAATTTTGTCTTGCAGTGAATGAGCCCCAATCTTGCTTAGCGAGATTCTCACAAACTCGACAGTCAAGTTTGCTGTATAAAGCTGAAGGATTGGACAAGCACCATCAATAGTGCTAATTAGCACTACATAACACAAGGCTAGTAAGTATATAAATCAATACATGTGTGCAGAAAGGCCAAACAGAAGAATCATATGACCAACCAGACAAGCGAGTGGCCCTACAGAAACCGCACCACAGGTTGTAAATCGTACAAATATAGCCTTTATTAAACCATACAAATAATAAAACCATAAAAACAGGCACAATAATAAATAATGCCCTCACATAAGCACTGAATTGCTAATATTAACCACGAGGATACATGTGTAAGATGTAGCCTAAATCCAGCTGCACACACCGGGAGCAAGACGGGGGGGGGGGGGAGTGAGGGGGGAAAAAGGAGGAGGAATGGGAAACCAGGCCTGAGCAAGTGAGTAGCCTGCAGCAAGGTATATATGTGGAGGGATGGCCGGGGATGATTCCCTGTGAAGGGGCCCGGTGAATGGAGGGTGGCGGCTAATGTGTACAAAAGGGGCAGTGTGCGCCCTGGTGAAAAATAAGTCCAGATAACTGGAACCGTATGTGCTGGGTGGAAGGCTTACCAGTGTGGAGCTGGACCAGAGGGCAGGCGTGCAGGGAGCCGTCGCGATTCGCCACTCACAGCGGCTTCTTCTGGGCAACTTTCAAGTCAAGCCAGTCAAGTTTGCCACGTGGCAGGCTTAGGCAACTAAGAGGAAGTTCTTGTGGCATCTGGCTACCTATACTGGTGGGAGGGGGTGTTTTTTTGTAATCTGGCTATCTATTCTGGGGAGTTATCTAACTACCTATGCTGGGAGGGGATCATCTGACTACCTATATTTGGAGTAATCTGGCTACCTATATTTGGGGGACATCCGGTTACCTATACTGGGGAGACATCTGGCTACTTATACTGAGGGGTCAGCTGGCTACCTATACTGGCGGCACATTCTGTTACCTATACAGGCGGGACATCCTGCTACCTATATTGGAGACATCCTGTCAACAATATGGCTGGGTAAAAAAAAAGGGGGGGGGGGGGGACTTATCGCCATGATTGGAACCCTGTATGGTCTAGGGTTAAAATCCTGCCTAGGGCCAGTACCTTTACAGCAAGAACACTGCAGGGTGACCCCTTGAGTGCGCCCTTATTGGCTGAAGCTCTTGAGCGTTTTGAGTCCGACAGGAGAAAAGCGCTATACAAATGTTCGGATTAATACGGCTCTGGGGAGGGGATGTCCCAATACTCTTTGGCAATATTGCAGATATCATTCTTCTGACTTTGTGATGAATACAAGTTCTGATAGAATTTAACAAAAACTTAAGGATTCCTGGGGTATCTGTTTGAAATGATCATTAGTGTGATCCACATCTAACACCGTAAAGCCCCCATTATCCGGCACTAATGGGGATTAGCTAAAGCCAGAAAAGTGTAGTTTCTGGTTGCTTGAGAGTTAAAAATAGGCCTAAAAACAGTACTATAGCCCACACTGTAAACTATCCATAAACACTGTATTAATGTTGAAATACAGTAATTAAAAATAAATTAAGACAAAGGAGAGACTTAATTTAATGTAATAGAGGTTTATTACTGTATAAAGAAGTATAAAAGTAGATTTATGCATCCTGCAAGGTCAGGAATTTTTTTTCTGATTGCAAGAGAATTCTGATTAACTAAGTTCTGGATAAGGGGGGTTTTACTGTATTGTGCCATTTGTGTAAGCAAGTGACCTGTATAGATCCTATTCTCAAAGAATGACTTTTAGGAGAAAAAAAGTTTCTTCTTAGCTTTAGAATTTAAAAGCACAAACATTCAACACTCAAGCCTTCCTACCAGAGTCTGTGTGTGGCTTTAAATATACTTCTGCTCAAATCTCTCACATGTCTCATTCAGTATGTTCTCATCCTCAAGGGACTTTCCTTTAATAAATGAGACAGTTGCATTAAGACAACCCCTTATGTAACATTTAAATATATCTCTTCCAATTCCAATTAGATGAAAAAAAGGAAATGATCTATGAGCAAGTTCTGTCTGACTTAAGTAACAGAGTAAACTAGAAGGTATTTAAAGAGAAACTCCGACCAATAATTGAACTTTATCCCAATCAGTAGCTGATACCGACTTTTACATGAGAAATCTATTCCTTTTCACAGACAGACCATCAGGGGGCGCTGTATGACTGATATTGTGGTGAAACCCCTCCCACAAGAAGCTCTGAGGACTGCGGTACTCCTGGCAGTTTCCTGTCTGTGAACCTTGTTGCATTGTGGGAAATAGCTGTTTACAGCTGTTTCCAACTGCCAAAAAAGCATGCAGCAGCTACATCATCTGCCAACAGTAAAAATGTCACCATGTAATAAATGTCAGAATGTAAATCAAGGATTTAAAAGATTTTACAATCGGCATACACTGTCTAAATCATTTATACACAATTATTGGAAAAAGAGAACCCTTTTTTTTTTTACATTATTTTCACTGGAGTTCCTCTTTAAACTTCCACAGGCTTATCCCACCTCCACCTTAAAAGAACACTATTGAAAACAATTTGAAAATGTGTGTCCTTTATGTTGTTAATAAAATGTATGAGTCCTCTAGAAAGATAATGAATGGAATTAATACATTGGCCTCAATTCACTAAGCTTAACTCCTGTCTTTAATAACGTTTCCAGAGTTATCACCATGGTGATAAGGCATGTAGTATTCAGGAAACATTTTACCTCAGGCAAACCTAAAGTTAACTCTTCTGTCTTTAAGTTAACTCTTCAATCCTTAAAATAACTCCAGAGGTAAAGACAGGCTGTTAATTAACTGTGTGTGAAAATAACTACAGAGGAGGTAAATTAACTACAGAGGAGGTAAATTAACTACAGTGCAGGTAACATTAGTAATGAAGAGATAAGATAACTCTCTCACTGTGTGGAGGTAAATTTTCTCTTGCCTTATTATCTCCAGCATGATCTTAGTGAATTGAGGCCGATGGCCTCAATTCATTAAGATCATGCTGGAGATAATAAGGCAAGAGAAAACTTACCTCCACACAGTGAGAGAGTTATCTTATCTCTTCATTTCTTAAGTTACCTCCACTGTAGTTAATTTACCTCCTCTGTAGTTAATTTACCTCCTCTGTAGTTATTTTCACACACAGTTAATTAACAGCCTGTCTTTACCTCTGGAGTTATTTTAAGGATTGAAGAGTTAACTTAAAGACAGAAGAGTTAACTTTAGGTTTGCCTGAGGTAAAATGTTTCCTGAATACTACATGCCTTATCACCATGGTAACAACTCTAGAAACGTTATTAAAGACAGGCTTAGTGAATTGAAACCATTGCCACAGTAGCAATGGGTTTCAAAAGGCATAATCAATGCAGAACATAGCAATGTCCAGTATAGTGGACCAGACAGATTGCTTGCCATCACGCCATCCCATATTTGTGATCCATTTTTGTAGATGAGGAACTCTATGGGTACAAAATACCGTATTTTTTGACATATAAGATGCTTTGGACTATAAGACGCACCTAGGTTTAAAAGGGAAAAACCAGGGAAAAATATACTAAACCCGGTGCATCCATGGTCCAGGAGTGTCTTGTAGATGTTCTCCCCCCAATCATTGTGTCTCCATGTACCTCATGTTTCCTCTTGTGTCCTCCATGTGTCCTCCTGGATCCCCTTCTGTCCCCCATGTGTCCTCTTCTGTCTTCCCGTGTTCTTTTTTGCTCTACCTATGTGTCCCCTTCTGTTCCCGTGTCCTCATTTGCTCCCCCATGCGTCTCCATCTGTCCCCCTGTGTCCTCCTTTTCTCCCCATGTGTCCCCTTCTGTCCCTGTGTCCTCCTTTTCTCCCCCATGTGTCCCCTTCTGTCCCTGTGTCCTCCTTTTCTTCTCATGTGTCCCCTTCTGTCCCCCATGTGTCCTCCTTTTCTCCTCCATGTGCCCCCTTTTATCCCGGTGTCCTCCTTTTCTCCCCATGTGTCCCCTTCTGTCCCCCTGTGTCCTTTGCTCCCCCATGTTTCCCCCTTTGCTCCCCCATGTGTCCCCCTCTGTCCTCCTTTGCTCACCCATGTGTCCCCTTCTGTCCCCCTGTGTCTCTCCTCTGCTTCCCATGTCCTTCTGCACTCCCCTGTGTGCCCCCTTCTGTCCCCCTGTGTCCTTTTCCGCTCTCCCCATGTCTCCTGTGCTCTTCATGAATAAATAGAAATCAGCGGCAACACGGCTCATCTAATCCAGTGGCTCCAGCGGCGATCAGAGACCTCTCCTTTGTCTCACGGTTTCCCTAGTGCCAGCTTCTGCTGATCACATGAGCAAAAGCTTTCTCTAGGGGAGAGCTCTCTGATCACTGCTGGATTAGGTGCTACTGCTGCCACTGATTTCTATTTATTCATGGGGAGCGCAGGAGACATGGAGGGGGGGAGCAGAGGAGGACACAGAGGAACAGTACAGGGAGTCCCCGAAATCTCGGCGGTTCGTATTGGTGGGTTTTTATAAGTCGATGACCCCGTGTATTTGGCATATAAGATTCAGGGACTTTCTCACCATTTTGAGGAGAAAAACTATATCTTATATGCCCGAAAAATACGATAAATGCTGTGACTAACCTAACCAAAGTTTGATTCAAGTTAAACCAGGCACACGCTATAAGCTGAAATACACAATCAAGACAGAAGCGGCTGTCTATCGGCATGCTAACTTCATTTTGTCCTGGTGGGTTGTGCAGATGAGTTTTTGGGTCTCAGCACATTTAGAATACCTGAAGGATGGATAGCCTAGATTCCTCTAAAGGCCACACAGGCCTCAGCATCAAACTCTCATGAGGTGCTTGGCTGCTCCCTTTTTCATTATTTTATTGCATTTCCGTTTTATGTAAGCCTGAAGAATACATGAATAAGAAATGAATATTTCATTACCACATTTCTTTTATACCAAATGCGTAAAGAAAATCTTTCTTAAGGAGTAGCACAGAAAAGCAAACCCAAGGGAGCACGCAATTAAAATCCAGCCCTGGGTAGGGGGCTTCCCTAAATTAAACATGTTCATTTCTAACATGTGTATAAAATTCTTGTGAATTTTAAGACAAAGTATATTTTTGCACAGTCCGTTTGCCAGCTAAGTATGTTTGCTAGTCTGAGGTGAGAACTTCCTCCATGGTATTCACTAAATAATAATTCAGTCTTTAGCTTGCTCTTAAAGGACAACTATCATGGAGAATTATAAAATATAAAATACATACATACAAATGTACATTTCTCCCACAGTAAAATGCACTACAAATTACTTGTTTTCCTAAGTTGCTGTCTTGCACAATATGTAGTGAAAAACGGACTGATCTGTCAAGTTTTGGGCTAGTCCATCTCCTCATGAAGGATTCTCATTCATTTTCTTTATTTACATATGCACTTACTGAATGGTGGTTGATAAGTCTAGCTGCCAAAATATGTTTAAAGAGAAACTCTTTAAATTTAAAACACATATAAATAAGAAGTACGTTTCTTCCTGAGGAAAATGACCCATAAATTACTTCTCTCCTATGTTGCTGACATTTACAGTAAATAATAGAAATCTGACATTACTGACATATTTTGGGCTAGTCCATCTCCCCATAGGGGATTCTCAGCATGACATTTATTCTTTATAAAGATACTCCCTGAAAAAGGTTTATACAAAGATGCTGGCCAACCTCCCTGCTCACCGTACACTTTTTGGACAGTTGGACAGAGCAACTGCCATTCACAAAGTGCATTCTAATGAGGAGATGGGCTAGTCCAAAACCTGTCGGTTCTGTCAGATTTCTACTACCTACTGTAAGTGACAGCAACATAGGAGAAAAGGAATTTATGGCTCATTTTACAATGGAAGAAACGTACTTCTTAATTGTATATGTTTACATATATTTTAAATTTGAAGATTTTCGTGACAGAGGTTCTTTAAAGGGACACTTAAGTCAAACAAAAACAATGAGCTTTACTCACCTGGGGCTTCCAATAGCCCTCTGCAGCTGTCCGGTGCCCTTGCCGTCTCCCTCCGATCCTCCTGGCCCCGCCGGCAGCCACTTCCTGTTTCAGTGACAGGAGCTGACAGGCTGGGGACGTGAGTGATTCTTCGCGTTCCTGGCCACAATAGCGCCATCTATGCTGCTATAGCATATACCATATAGCAGCATAGAGGGTGCTAATGTGTCTGGGAACGCGAAGAATCACTCGCGTCCCCAGCCTGTCAGCTCCTGTCACCGAAAAAGGAAGTGGCTGTTGGCAGGGCCAGGAGGATCGGAGGGAGACGGCGAGGGCACCGGACAGCTGCAAGGGGCTATTGGAAGCCCCAGGTGAGTAAAACTCATTTTTTTTTTTTTTTACTTAAGTGTCCCTTTAAGCGAGTAGGGAAGTTGGCAGACATCTTTGTATAGATCCTTTCCAGAGAGTGCTTTTGTAAAGAATGTAGGTAATACCGAGAATCCCCCATGAGGAGATGGACAAGACTAAAAAGCTGTCAGATATGTCAGCCTTTTACTACTTACTATAAGTGGCAGCAACAAAGGAAAAAGTAATTAATAGTGCGTTTTACTCTGGGAGAAATGTAAAATGTGTGTGTATGTATTTCAAATTTTACAATTTTTCCCGACAGTGGTCGTTTAAAGATTATATCAAGATTAAATCAGTGAGGCACAGAGTAATAGGACTGTAGACTGTAATACTTCTATCTTATAGGGTATAAGGCCTTTCAAACTAGAAATGAATATACATGATTTACAATGCATGTGCAATTCTTGAATGTAGCGTGCAATGTTTATTTTTAAAAAGGCAAACTTACCAATGAAAATGTTATTTTCTTTCAGAGAGGCACTGCAACAACATACAGTATAGTAGAATGTAATACGTTATTCAGGATACCCAATGTTACGTTAATTAGCCTGCTTTTAGCATCAGAAACAATTCCTATATTTATAACTCTGTCCTTCCATTGATGTTTAGCCTAGGCTATTTATGGTAGTTATGCAGCCTTTACCTCCAAGAGCACTTTGGGAAACCAGGTGTTGCTTCTGCTGATTTCAGAACACACAGTAAACAAACATTCTGCCGGGTGAGGAAAGAGTTTACAACGGGAAACACTAACTAAATAATTTATACATTCCTCCCCTATATAGTGCCCTGGTGTCTAGTGGCCCCCTCTCTCCCTTATACAGTTTCCTGTTATCTAGTGGCCCCCCTCCCTCCCCTGTAGAGTTCCCAGGTTTTTAATGGCCCCTCTCCCTTCACTATGTGGCTTCATAGTTTCATCGCTTAGCCAAACAGGCTTAGCACTCAGGTATTTGTGGGCCAAATATAATGCAGAGTGGGGAAACCACTGTGGGGCAAATTTGATGGCCACATATGGCCCACAGGCTAGAGTTTAATTTGTATGATCTAGAAGTAGGAGAGTATTGTACATGTCAGCCATTAGTTAAAGTTTACCTGAGGTGAAATAAAAGTATTAAAGTGAACCTCCAGACTAAAAATCTACTCAGCAGCACTGAAAAGACTTGGTGTTTCTTTAACAGTTTCACAGCATGAGAACTTTGTTTTTCTTACCCAAGCCTCATTTTTAGCTGCACAGAAGAAAACTGCCCAGGCATTTTTCCCCTGATGCTGTGCAAAGCATGATGGGATTTCTGATGTTGTTGTTCTCCTTCTGCTGTTTTGGCGCAATGTTTTTTATCTTTTTATTTTGAATTTGAGATTTGAAGCCTAGCGTGCGTAGCTGGGAGGGGTGATCAGGACACAGGACAGTTGGAACTGTGTCTCATGCTCCCTGTCACCTCCTTTCAACCAAAAAGATGGCTGCCCCCATGAAAAATATGACTGCCCCCATGAAATCACGAACATTTGCCTGTTCTTTTAAAACCGGATGGGTAAGAGATTATATTACCTATTTTAATTAACATAATTAACGTAACTAATGTAACTTAATTGACAGCATGTTTGTTTAGGCTGAAGTTCCCCTTTAATATATACTTACTTCAATCTTCTAGAAGCTCTTTTCCAGCCTATTGCTTTTGCCCAGCCTCCCATCGGTCTTGCAGCAGTATGCTCCATTTCTGGGCAAGCTTGGGACCAGTCAGAGCCCAGTGCATAGGTAATACACTCCACGCACCCCTGTGTATTGTGTTCTAGACATTCGCAGTTTGGAAAGAATTGGAACTGCGCATGCCAAGGACCCTTCCAGCTATGGATTCTACACACAGCCAATCAAAATTTTACTCATGGAAGGCATTAACATATGACTGCCATTGATGAGGTGCATATCAGCTTGACTGTACCCTTCATAGACAGCCATTGCTGAGATGAAATCCCTTAAGGTTTTCAGAGGATTTAACCAAAATTACACTAGCAATAGCCACTGCAAACTTGTTTTATAAAGTCCTACCTCCCCTCATTGTTTAAGGGTGATCTGAGGTGTTCTTCAGTTGTTCAATCATTCATATGAACTGCCACCTACAGTATATGCCCCCACCACCCCAGCAATCGCCACTGCTGACGCTGTCCTTGTTGCTTTTTTCCTGCTGGCTTATTTACTTTGTATATAGCTTTCATAAGCAGCGTTTCGATGGCCGGAGCAGAGGATACGAGTGAGCCTGAACTGACATGCATGACCATTTCTGTGATCTGCAGACTTGTAACCAAGAAGTGCTTTTCATCAACTGGAGGTGAAGGAGATGGCTTCTTATGTCCAGTACTGGCAGGAGAGAATCAGAGGTCTAATCAGGCACCCGGTGGCTCTCATGAGAACCTGTCACCAGAATGTGCTGGCATACATGGCTAATATTAGTCCTAGTGGCAGGAAAAATGTGACAATAACATTCAAGAATGTCAAAAAAACCCTACAAATAAATAAATACTCCCACCCCCTCACCCTACACATTCTGCATAAACAGATATGCACGTACTCATTTATGAACCTTGATTCTGTACATCATGAAAAATATGAAATAAATAAGGAGGCTAGGAATTCACTTTAAATCACCCAAATTAAATGCAAGTCTTTTTTTGTGTTTTATTTTGCAACTGTCTGTGCTAGACTGGTGTCTATAAGAGTTGCTATTAGAACACCGTAGAAGGAACACAATTTACAGCATCACAAAAATGCTAAACATCATGGCCCTGCCAACACACTCTGGAAGGATTTCACACCAATATCAGCCACACATCAGCCACACAGACGTCTATTTGACAAACGGTAAACATTTCCCATGATATGGGGGTATCGGCTACTGATAGGGATGAAGTTCAAGCCTGGGTTAAAGTTCCACTCTTAGGCCTAGTACACACGAGCGGTTTTGGTAGCATTTTTAGAACCGCTTGCGGATATGGAAACACTTGGGTAATGTATTTCACTGGGCTGGTGCACACCAGAGCGGTAGGGGTTTTGCAGAAACACATACTCCCGGGCTGCAGCATTTTTTGGATTTCGGAGGCGTTTCTGCCTCCAATATTAAGTATAGGAAAAACGCAAACCGCTCTAAAAAACGCCAGATCAGAGCGGTTTTCCAGGCATTTTTGTTACAGGAGCTTTTCAGTAACAGCTTTACTGTAACAATATCTGTAATCTGCTACACAAAAAACCGCTACACAAAACCGCAAAACGCTAGCAAAATGCTTCATAATAACAAGAAAAAAACGCTTCAGAAACCGATAGCGTTTTGCGGATCTGCTAGCGGTTTTTGGTGTGCACTAGGACTAACTGCTAAGGTGACACCACATGTTACAGTTGCACCAAGCTTCGTCTTGTGTTTAGAAATCTCTGTTCAGTGGTAATAATCTGTCACAAGTGTACCTCATGGTTCTGGCCTCTAACAGTATTCTGCAAGGTATATAATGATGCTTGAGTTATCTTAATGTGCCTATATCACATACAGTACAGTTCCCTAGTGTTTAGTGCTTTCACCCTACCTCCCCCATATGGCTTCCTTGGTATCCTAGTACTTCACCTCCAATATAGCTTCCATGGTGGTCAAGAGTGGGCCAAACATAATGCAAAGTGGGGAAACCACTTGGGGGCCAAATTTAATGGCTCTGAGGGCCAGATTTGGAACGCAGGCTGGAGTTTGCCATGTATGCTCTAGAGAGTAACACACCCAGTTTCAGCTGTTACATGAAGAAGGCTTCTGAGTGGCTGCTTTGGGCCACTTCACCACTTCGGTACCGGTTTTCTGTGCACCTGTCTTGATAAATCTGAGTTTAAAAATAGGCCGGGCTACAATTTTGATTTTGGTTCAATTATCAAAACTGCATCTCTACTAACATGAAATCACATACTGTACAATAGTACCATATACAGTAATGTTCACATGTAAATTCCATAATAATCGATCATGTCTTTCATTACTATCATTGGAAAAAGAGACATTTCATTAGATTGTAATTTCCTTAGATTGTAAGCTCCCAAGGGTAGGGCTCTCTCCCCGGTTGTTTCTTGCAAGTGCTGTTTTGCATTGCAGAAGATTTTGATTTGCCATGTTCATGTTGTACTTCCTTTGTCTCATGCCCCCTGTCCTGTAAATATATTCTACAGCACTACAGAACACAAGTTTACCATATAAACCAATAATAATCTGTTTCATGGGTTACTGCATTTATTGTCTTATTCCCTGTATTGTATTACCAGTTGTTTTTGTATCTTTGCCTTCACTTCTAATTCTAATGTTATCAAAATCAAATACTGGATACTTTGCTCATTATAGGTGCCCATACATTGTTCAATTTTGAGGACCGATTAACTTTTGGATCTGATCGTTTTATCAGATTGAAGGAGAATCGGTACCGCAACATGGCAGCCCGATCCATCTTCTGATCTATTTCTGGCCAAAATCTGTCAAAAGGATTGATCGGGAATGCTAGAAAATCTCGGTCGCAAGGGCTCGATCAGATGCGCAATGTTAACGGCATCCGATATTGTTACATCCGAAAGACCTCTGGCCGGTATGTCCCCAAAGTGTATATCTGTCCCGCCTCCCAAGCCCGTATGCAGACTTGAAAGTTCACCTGCCTGTCAGCTCGAATCCTGGCCTCCCCGGTGTCCGGCGTCACTGCAAGTGCTTGTACCACATGGCATTGGCGCATGTGGCGACATCACTGCATGCGCCTGGTGTCATGTCAGTGACGCTGGACACCGGAGATGGCAAGGATTTGCTGCTGAATTCTATTGGAAATGGCTGTGCAGTGTGTGATCAGACTCAATCAGAAAGGGATCTAATGGTGGATCTGGTGACAAATTGACTGATGTATGGCCAGCCTGTTTGTAGCTCTGTGTCACATACAAAATATTTAGAATTCTGAGACGAACTTGCATGTATGGCACTGAATAAATGATTCACTATTTGATCACACTGTATAAATCCATATTAATATTAATGTTTACAAACTGTGACCCCACATTTGTGCTGGTGCTGTTCCCAACAACCATACGAAAAGATCTAGACATTTTTAGGCATTGGATAAAGGTTTGGGTCATTTATGCCACGTGTTCTCTGGTTCCAGATGGCACGGCCCATTCAGGTGAAGCCAGCGGACAGCGAAAGCCGGGGAGGTATGTATCCTATTGGAAATGGGAAACTAGTTAGCCGTGTCTTCCAGTGAAATTCTAAACCTCCACGCTCAGGGAACCATCAACATATGCTCATTACGAGCATTGATTATTATTAATCCCAGATCCCATAGTGTTCAACATCAATGTGAAGTTATACAGCATCATTATAAAGCACAGCATGTTCATCTTTGCAGATTCATACTGGGATCCATGTTCATTGTCAGTCTGTGGGCACTCATCATCATACAGTGCAATGCTGGGAGCACTGAGCATGTTTCATGGACAGATTGGTGGCTCTCAATCAAGACATTTATAACGCTTGATTTAATTTGCCTTTCCTGATGCTTATTATTTGCATTTTTTCCTATGGGTATTGTCTATAGATCTAGCTATAACACAGCTATGACTTGCTTTTGAACCACTATTATCTGAAAATCTATATTTTATGCATTATCATCCTGTACAGTGATCTCATTATTGGTGTGCTATATGTGTTATCATACAGGGCATTGTGTACAATATAGACATTTAATGTATGCCACTCTGTGCTTTTTATATGCATTTACTAGTGCATGTCAGCATAGTAAGCAGTTTGCTATTTATGCAAAACAGGTGTGAAGATTGATGTACTCAAACGAGATGTAGATGCAGAGCATCATTATTTTCGTTGTGTATGTAATCGTCTGGATTTTTCATACCATTTTACAACATATGATGTTCATAAGTGGTGCACAGTCTTGTCTCTTGTGTATGGCAGAGTGCTGATTATCATTGCAAGGATACTAATCGTCATCATTATATAGTCATGCGTCCCCACATCCCCCTGCTTAGTCCATCCTCCCTGACCTGGTTTTGCCGGCACTGTCTGCAGCAGCTGAGCACTCCCCAAACCCTTGCAATATACATCACCACCTCCTTGGCATGCCGTGTATTGGCACAGCCCATTGCCATGGCAACCAGATGCTGCTTCCAACTTCAGACACACATATTCGTGGTTGCTGGACGGCATGTGAAATTGCCAATCAGAGGGTGAAGAGAATGAGAGAGGCTCTTGAGGGAGAGAGAGGGGGGCCTGGTGTGTGTCTGTGTGGAGGAAGAGAGAATGTGCAACAGAGCATGCAAGATGGGAGGTAGAGGGAGTGGGATGCTCTGTGCAGCATGTGTGTGGGAGGGAGATGGGGAGGTTGTATCAGCCGGTGTGTAGTATGTCAATACAGTATTGTAGAATGTTTAGTAGGTCGCTCACATTTGTGTGCCTTGCTCATGAATTACATGTTTCATACTGTTGTGTAGTCCGTGCACAGGCATGTTCAAGATGCAATAATGACATTCAGATTGCATGGAATTGTATACATGTGGATCACCCTGTGGAATATATTCAATATGAGATTAACATTCTGTTCAATTAACACATTTGTCATTTTATGGTTCCATGAATGTCGGTAACCACAATATGAGGGCATATTGTGGCTCTGTCGCTGCTGTATGTGTTAAAGTGAATCCTGCACATATAATCCCTTTATTGTACCATTTACCATTCCATGCGTTGTACATTTGTCTCAGCAATGTCATCAGTTTCATAACTGGGGTTTGACTTGCATGCTATTGCTGTAAGCAGCGATCTGTGTCACACGCTGCCACGTTTTCTTTATTTAACTTGAAAATGGTTCGATGATTCCTCGATTACGAAAGAGCATCAGTTCCTAGAAATGGGTGTAGATGAGACTTGGCCTTCCCAGCAGTATATATTCTATTATTCCCGGTACCATGAATTACATTCACAGGCCACTTAGTGCCACACACTGTTGTAATTTTAATTTGTTAATAATTTCCCTTATGGGAGCTGGAAAAAAAACACTTTTGGGCACACAGACACACATTGGCATATTGACAGCCAACAATGTCTTTCATTGTGTGATCACTGCTCAGCTGCTCCTGTTTTTTTCTGCCACATAGACCTTTAAAGTGATAAACTGAGGAGATAAACAATTGTATCTATCCTCCTTCTCCTAAAAATGAGTTTTAGATATCTCGCAGTTTTATGTTAAGTTTAAAAACTTAAAAAAAAAATAGATGTGTTGTTTCATCTCAGCTCAATCACAAAGTTTGTCTTTTGTCTCAAAGAGCTAAAATATATGAACTATTGACCTTTTTTATCTATCCCCTGCACGCAGAAGCCCTGTTCTCTGCCAGGAAGGTGTTTTATGGCTGTAATTCCTTATCAGTGAAGATTATGCTATAGTCCGATTAGATCCCGTCCCAACTGGAGAGAAACAGTCAGTTGAATAGCTGAATATTAATTCTTTCAGGCAGAGAAAGAAGAAAAAGGGCACAGCATAGATATTTGTATGCATCCCCCTGTACATACACATGTCTATTTCATCATGTCACATGTCACTTAAGATTCCCTTTTCAAATTCATCTAGTGGCTTTAATGTCAAGACCAGGCAGCAGAAGTGATTATATGATGACTATCATCACAGTGGCCATCTTAAAACTGCACCTGCCATCCCAGTGGAGAAAAGGTGGGCTGACTCCAGGAGTCATTTTTATCCCATGCACAACATATTTGTTGGGATTTTATGTTTAAGCAAGTTAATCTCCTACAGCACTTAAGCAATGCATGTGAACCTTTACTTTCTATTAAATGGTATAGCATTCTGACCTAAACAGAATACTCTTAGCTAAATAAGAAAGTACTACCAGTCCAGATGCGTGATCACCCAAAGATGCTCAGGAGTGTAGCACTTTTCAGTCCCCAATACACAATGTCAATCCAGTACACATTTCTGTCATCTTCACCAGTGGCATGTTCATGTTTTCCAATTATGGGTATAAAACACAGTGCAGATTTGATTGCTGGTTCTAACTTTACCATTGGGCCACAGGTGACCGTAAACTGTTTGTGGGGATGCTAAGCAAACAGCAGTCAGAAGAAGAAGTAACCAGCATGTTTCAAGCCTTTGGATCAATAGAGGAATGTTCTGTTTTACGGGGCCCTGATGGAAGTAGCAAAGGTAAGATTCAAAAGTGGGGTAAGTGTCTTATCGTTAGACTTAAGAAAAAAATATTACTTCAGTTGGAAGCTGCACAACCAATGCTTGGTGGGTTTCTGAGCACACAGACATTTTGTTCCTTTTATGTAGCAAGCTTTGATCTAGTTTCCTCCTTTTTGCTTCAGATTTCCAAAAGTTCAAATGAGGCTCATGCCAGTTTGGTATGTGGCCCTCTTACTGTCATATCGTCAGTCGGAGTGGTCACAAAAAACACATATTTATGCAACAAATAGGTGGGAATGAAAGGGAAGGGGTTTGTGGACACAGCATACAACATTAAAGGAAATATTAGTGACCTGTTCAAATGCTTGCCATAGAGAGATGAAATCTTCTGTGTCATCAGTGTTGGATGTGGGCTTATGTCAAGCTTTAGAGTCTAGCGACATCTTACTCTTCACTCAGAAGTGCAGTGGATTTTTTTTTTTACATGAGTACTCTTAAGTTGCTTCAGGTTCAACCCAATAGTGACAAGAGTCTTATGGGTCCTCTATGTCAATGGTGTTGTGTACAGACTAAATGTCAAGGCAGCAGACAACAATGTTCAAAGTTCAGGGAAGTCAGCAGGCAGATGTAGGCAGAGATCAGGCAGAAGGTCAGAGCAGGCAGCAGGGTGATGAGCAGCATCGAGGACAAGCTAAAGCCACAATCAGGAGCAGGAGATAATATCATAAAACCAGTGCTGCAGGAAACAAACTAGAACCATTGGTCAGACATTTACCAATTTCATCCAGAACACCCAGGGACAGAGCATCTGGCATGGAAAGAAGGGAATTTGCTTAGAGAAAAGAGACCAGGGCACTACAGTGTGCCTCCAGAAAGGCATAGCCAATTGGGAAAAGCGTTAATGAAATTACTGAATCCAACAGGTAGTACAAAACATCTGCAGAAATCCAGGGTGTTTGCTTGATCTCGTAGGCTATCAAGATACGCAGGTGTGTACTCCCATCTAGTTGCAAAGAAGCAAAGGTCTTATCACATATACTGTATTGCAGGCATAATTCCATGTGTTCCCTGCCTTGTTTTGCTCTCTCCATAACGCTGTGCTGTAGTTAGCCTCTGCAGACAAAACCTGTGCATATGCACTGTGTGCAGAGACATTGCTAGGTGGTGATATTGGAGGAAACTCAGTATACTGTAAGCTCCAGAATAGCTGTAGGTCATTATGGCTCTGCACTGCCATTAAGTCACTTTCTTGGTAATGTGGTAAAAATAAATTGCATCGAGACAGGATGACACAAATTGATGTAGGATTTGGACAAGAGCAGGTGGTAATGTTCAGAGAGGTAAACATTCCCATGGTCACATGCACATCCCAGGGGCATTGCTACAGAGGTTTAGACTTCATTATGAGTTACAGCTAGGAATGATTTACAAACATCCCATCATTTTCAAAGGAAGCTTGCCATGGTTTTCTCTATTTTAATAAGGTATTTTATTTAGAAATTTGATCAACTCCATCCAGGAGGTGAATGCTTAACAATACTGTATACCTATTAGTAACTATAGTTTTTAGAAGCGATATCTAAAAGAGTTTCATATGCAGAGGTAGGCAACATTTCTTTATAAATAATTGGACTGATTGTTGTACGGGCCTATCTGAAGTGGAACCAAGTTACAGTAAAAATGCACACTTACAATTCACAGGACCAAAAGTTGGGGAAGGTGTGGTTAGCACCGTCCATAAGTCAAGCAATAATGTTTCAGGCTTAACCTCTTGACGACCAGCTAACGCCGATTGGCGTAAACTGGTAGTCTGCGGGTTTCCATGGAAACGGCCGCTCGAGCGGCCTTTCCATGTCCGTTCACGGAGGATGTCTCCGTGAACAGCCGGAGAGCCGCCGATCGCGGCTCGCCGGCAAAATGTAAACAGGCGGGGAAGAAATCCCCGCTGTTTACATCCTAGGTTCTCAACATGTGGTACGTGTACCCCAGGGGGTACTTCTGATGGTTCCAGGGGGTACTCAGGCTTGATATACATAACCAAGAATAACAAATTTAGAGTTTTAGAAAAATATGAATCTTATTTAAACAAAGCCAAATTAGTATTTTAGCTAATTAAAAGTCATATTAAATGTTTGTATATTGTTTAGAACCAATTATCATGCACTACGATTCAAAATATATTTGTCAAGGGGTACTTGTGATAATGTTTACTATGCTAGGGGGTACTTGGTGAGTACAGGGTTTCAAAAGGGGTACATACCAATAAAATGTTGAGAAACACTGGTTTACATCCTACGGCGCTGCTGCGCAGCAGCGCCGTATGGCAGATCGGCTATCCCTGGCCTCTGATTGGCCGGGGATCGCCGGCATATGATAGGCTGAAGCCTATCCTTCAATGCGCAGGACGGATATCCGTCCTGCGCAGCTCAGAGGGGAAGGGAGAGGGAGGGAGAGGGACGGAGCGCCGAGAACGCTGCTGAGGGGGGCTTTGAAGAGCCCCCCCCCGCAAAGTGCAGCAAGCCGGCGGCGATCAGACCCCCCCAGCAGGACATCCCTCTAGTGGGGAAAAAAGGGGGGAAGTCTGATCGCCCTGGCATAATACTGATCTGTGCTGCGGGCTGGAGAGCCCACGCAGCACAGATCAGGCAAATCACCCCTGGTCGGCAAGTGGTTAACTAACACACTAATATATTGTTGTTTACTCAGTGCAAACAGCAGTGGTCATGTAGAAGCAAAGACTAACATGCAGGCCCCTTTCAATTGATGCCATGACAGTGGCAGTATATACCTTTACGAAATGTTCCAGCATAGCCCCAATATGTTGTGTTTTACTTCTGTGAGACCTCAGTTTTCTTTGGAATAAATGCAGCATATACAAATGCCAGGGGTCTATACCAAATTCCAATTAGTTTGAAGGAACACATAGTTGTATATTTGTATTAGACATTTTTTGTTTAGAAGTGAAGAGAAGGGCTCTATGCCATTTATTTTTGGTCTTTTTTTCTTGCAACAATCTGAAAATATTTGGAAAGCCTTCTGTTTGCTTCCAAAGTTATATTCTGGCATTTGCTGCACTAATGACTGAAGATCAGTTGCTGTACAGAACAGAAGTGGTACCCTAGGGTGAAATCCACAAGTCACGAAATGTACTGTGTAGACAGAACAAATTTTTGAAAGCAAATTTGACTTAGGGAAGTAGATCAGTCAGTCCAGCCGATTAAAAGGACACTAAAAGGTTGCTTTAAGATTTGATTTTACTTTCTGCCTGTCTGTCGAACAGGGGACAGCAATGAATAAAAATATTTTTGCAAAAAAAATAACACAGATCTTGAAAAAAAAAAATTGGAAAATGCAATCCTTCAATCAGAAACAATAGCAGATGGGAGACTTTGGAGACAAAATGCCTCTCAGATGAAGATCCTGGCCTTTAATGATGCTAAGTGGAAACTCTTCAGCATGCACAAAGGCATCGGCAATAAAAAATAATTCACGTCATTGTTCAACCATTTACAGATGCTGGAATGTTGAAAAAAATCTGTGGAAATATGTGACTTTACTGCTGAATAGGCTTAAGTTTACCTACAGCAACCCAACTGGATCTCTTGTTGTGAGAACTGTAGCACAAGTGACAACAGAGTTTTTCATATCTATTGTGTTGCTAGGTGATCAGTAGGTGCTAGAAATTATTCCAGATCTCTTACAGGGTCCATCATTTACACCAACTTTAGAACTGTGGCCCCAAACTAAAATCTGATGGCAAGGAGGCTAGGGCATCAATGGCTACCTAAGAAGAACTTGCTCGCCTGATCAGGGTCAGCAGTTAAAATGCAGCTGGGCAGAGAATCAGCAGAAAGTTGAATCAAAGGAATAATAGTGCCCGGTGATTCAGTCTCTCAGTGACTCAATGGACTGTACGTTCTTACTGTCTGTACATATAGTAATTGGATCATTTCCATCCTGTAACAGATGATACAATTTCTGCAGGGCAAGTTTCGCAACCAGAAACTTTCTCTTTCATCCAATTTCTTTCTTTCCAAAAGGTGTTGACCATGAAAAACCAATCCAGCCCCTTCTGTGGGCCCAGTAACCTTAACCTGCAGGTAGAAAAGGTCAAAGTGCAATAACAGAGGGGCTGACAAAACAATTTGTTTCTCAAAGGACATTACAGCTTTTGGTATCCACACATTTCAAAAGTACCTTGTTTTATAAGTGAGAGTAGCATACTTTTTAAAGGATATCTGACCCAAAGCAAACCTACCTAGGGTAAGGCACAGAAGTATGTTCATGCTGGATCCACATACTTCTGTGTGTTGTCCTTTCTTCTCCTTATTCCCCCAGTCCCCATAATCTCTCCTTGAAAATTTTGACTTTTGGCTTAAAGAGAATCTGTATTGTTAAAATCGCACAAAAGTAAACATACCAGTGCGTTAGGGGACATCTCCTATTACCCTCTGTCACAATTTTGCCGCTCAACGCCGCATTAAAAGTGGTTAAAAACAGTTTTTAAAAGTTTGTTTATAAACAAACAAAATGGCCACCAAAACAGGAAGTAGGTTGATGTACAGTATGTCCACACATAGAAAATACATCCATACACAAGCAGGCTGTATACACCCTTCCTTTTGAATCTCAAGAGATCATTTGTGTGTTTCTTGCCCCCTGCGGAATCTCATGCACTGAAGTTTCGGGCTGCTCTTTTCTTCCTGCAAACAGCTTTGCCCTTGTCTGTAATCCTCAGTATGTGAAAGCCCAGCCAGCTCAGAGGACGGTTTATCCAGCTTGTAAAAGATAAGAGAGAAGAGAAAATCTGCCATAATCTAAACAATACACAGGCAGTGTGCATAGAGGGGCCTGGAAGGGGGAGTTCATATCAGAACCACAACACTGAAGAACTTGGCAGCCTTCCAGACACAGGCTGACAAGTCTGACAAGGGAAAGATACATTGATTTATTACAGAGACTGTGATAGTAGAATTTACTGCAGTAAGCCAGAACACATTAGAATAGCTTTTGGAACTTGTAGGATGATAAAAAACAGGAAGAAATTTTTGTTACGGAGTCTCTTTAAGTTAATTTTTTTGACAGGAAGAGGTAGTCTTGTAACAGTGGTCTCTCCTATCACCTTATCATTCCCTCAATAGGATGGAATGTGGCAGGGAAGAGGAGGAGTCCACAACAGAACTGTAAAGGCAGAGTCATGGAAACCATGAACATCAGATCCATTAATAGCAGGCATAAGTAGTGGCCTCCTCAAAAGCACAAGTACAGTAGTATGTGATATTTTGTAATCTGCATGTGACTTTTAAAGTTGCCGGCAGCAACAAAGCTCAGAACAATTTTTTCTCAGAACAGATTACGGTATTTTTCAAAAATATACAGTAAAGACTTAATAAATGATTCTTTAATGTAGAGCTTCCCTGCTTTTGCGATAATGATCAGCGCTCGGAGACAAAGTAAGGGAGTAGGTTCAGCGAACAAATTATATTGCATTGCTCTGGAAAGTTTTAGTTAATCAACTTGTATAGGTTTTTTGGTAAGTGGAAAAGTAGGTTTAGAAGCTGGAACCAAGTAGGCATGCGGAGAGAGCAATCTTGTTTTCAGGTTCTCTCCTGGAAAAGATAATTCACCATGCTACACAACAACACTAAATCATCCAGAGAGGAGTAAAGATGTTACCCAGCAATAGCTCCATGTTCACACAGGACAGCTTAGACTTTACTTTTGCCTTCTGCAAGCATTGGTTGAGTTTGAGTGGATAGCTGCTGAAAATGAATGAACTATCAGGAAGCCAGATGAAGTGCCTGTTAACAGTTGTGAACAAGCTAATTGTCAAAGCAGAAAGCAGACATCATTGCCATGCGCCAAGCAAAAAGGTCAGGTCAGGTGGCAGACAAACATAGTTGAAGATCAGGCAGGGGGCAAGCAGATGAGCAGAATCAACGATTTGATAAAAACAGAGGTAGCGAAGAAGTAGCTTTTTGTTACAATATGTATATTACCCCACCATGTGTGCTCCTTTCAGCTGGTTATATGCCTGACTGAGCAGATTAACACTTTCTTTTTAATTAGTCATATTACCAGGGCAACAGGATCCTTTGCTTAAGCACTGAAGCAGTGCATTAAGCAAGGTACGTTGATCATCCAAACATTGGGGCGTATGCACTAAACTGCCTTAAGCAGTAAAGTCTTACACATCACGGATAGACCGTAACACATTGCATGTAATGCATTGCATTCCGTTCTACTTATCGTGCTTCCGCACGATATGCATGGTTATGCGGGTTTTTCTGCTTAATGCAATTTAGTGCATACACCACACTTAAACTTGCCAAAACAGCTTGACCCATTAAGGAGTGTTGTTCCATAGTCCAGTTGGGATGATTATGAGCCCATTGTAGGCACTTTAGATGGTGGATAGTGGTCAGCAGGGCAATTCCATGTGGTCTGTGGATACACCGAAATCTGTGATACATTTTGTAACATTATTTGTTCATGACATACAACAAATGAGGAAAAAAAATTGACCAATATCCCAGTAATTGGTAATCATCAAAAGCTAGAATTGCAAAAAGGGGCTATTTATGGTGAATAGCACTCTTTTTGCACTTCTAGCTTCTGGTGATTACTATCCTCTCATGGCCAACATTAAAGTGAACCTCCGGACTAAAATTCGACTAAGCAGCACTGAAAAGGCTTGGTGTTTCTTTAACAGTTTCATAGCATCAGAACTTTGTTTCTCCTATACAAGCCTCATTTTTAACTGCACAGAAGAAAACTGCCCGGGCTTTTTCCCCCTGATGCTGTGCAAAGCATGATGGGATTTCTGATGTTGTTGTTCTCGTTCTGCTGTTTTGGGGCAATTTTTTTTTTTTTTACATTTTGAATTTGAGATTTGAAGCCTAGCGTGTGCAGCTGGGAGGGGTGATCAGGACACAGGACAGTTGGAACTGTGTCTCCTGCTCCTTGTCACCTCCTTTCAACCAAAAAGATGGCTGCCCCCATGACAAAGATGGCATCCCCCATGAATCACAAACATTTGCCTGTTCTTTTAAAACAGGGTGGGTAAGAGACTATATTACCTATCTATTCTAATTAACATAACTAATGTAACATAACAGTATGTTTGTTTAGGCTGAAGTTCCCCTTTAAGTATTTCCAGCCACCAGTTGCCATTATGTGGATTTGGCCCAGATGGGCCATGCTTCATTCCAAACATGCATAACTGAGCCTTTAGTATCCATGACCCTGTCTTTGGTTTACCAGTTGTCCTTCTCTGAGCCTCCTTTGTACTATCCACTGCATAAAGACCTCATGGAGCATATATGTATTTAAGGTGCCAGGAAATTTGAGCGCAGGGTTAAGCCGAAAAGCAGCTCACCCTGCTCCTGCAAAAGTCCCAGCAGGCTTAATCCCTTTTCCCCCTCCAGGCCGCCATTGACTCAGAGGTAAGACCAAATTCGGTTATTGCTGGTAGCTGAATTACGCCGTTTGTATCATAATTTGGGCTCCATTTTTTGACAGCGCCCAAATGACTGACTGAGCGCCGTTATAGCCGTAATTCACATTACGGCCTATGGCGGCGCCATCACTGCCCAAATTTCCATCACTGCCCAAATTTCCTGCGCCTTTTCTGCCTGATTCGCTCATGGAAACTACCTTTTGGAGATGCTCTGACCCAGAGATGTAGCCATCACAGTTTGGCCTTTGTCAGGGCTCGTTCACACTAAGGGCATTTTTGCCCTTTTTTCAAGCGCAGGCGATTTTCAGAATCACCCTAAAAACGCTTGTGCAATGATTCTCTATGAGAGAGTTCACATCTGAGCGGTTTGTTTCCGCTCCGCTCAGAGGTGCCTGTACCATTTTTGAGGCGATTTTGCCTCAATGGAAGGTATAGGAAAAACGCTCACAAAATCGCTTTGTGCAGCGATTGTGTGAGCGTTTTTAAGAATAAATACATTGTATTTATTGTTTTCTGGGTCAAAGAGTTCACTTCCTGACGCATGGGAGTGAATTAAAAAAATCGCTCTGAAAAAGAGCTTAGAAAAGCACTTTTTTAAAAAAAGCAGCGCACAGTGGAGCGCCGGGAGGGGGGAAAATCGCTCTTAAAATCGCAAAACGCATGTGTTTGCGATTTCTATTTTAGATGTGAACAAGGTCTCAGGGACACTCAGATCCTTTTGCGTGCCAATTTCCTTGTCCTGCACATCAGCTTCAAGAGCTGACGGTTCACTTGCTGTCCCACCCACTGAGAGTTGAAATTTTAGCAAGTTAATCATCAATGTAATTCACTGCCCTTTAAATACCAGTTGTATAGTCTAGCCACCAAGAGTGACAGCATGCAACCACACAGACCCTGAGGGCAAAGGCAGAGGGTACAGGTGAAAACATAGGACTAGAACATCTGGTCCAGAAAGAAGATGATCACAGGTATTGCTGAAGTGGAGAGAGTAGAGGGGACTACCCTTGGTGGGTAAGTGGAGACGCTGGTGTGCCACATTACCGAATACTGGCTCATAAACAAAGGGACTTTTTTTTGCTGACAAATTAGTTTTTGTTTCCATGATGTCATGTTGGAAAAACATGAGCAGAACACGAAAAGATTTTTTGAGGACGGTAGATTCAGCATTTATAGGAGATATTTTTTTACTGTAGTGAACTTATTAGAGAAGTATAGTATATTGTATAATTACGGTTTCAAATGTGAGTTGAGAAAAAAGTCAGATCCTTGGTTCCCACTGTAGCAGACCCCAGTGGTGAAACTGAATGGCAACACATCCACTGTCTGTAAAAGGTATGCAGGTCAAGTATGTACATTGTGGAAATGCAATGGACAAACCCGGACACAGTAAAAACAGACGTGTGAATGAGCCAAGAGGGTTGATATGGAAGATCTGGGGTAAGGACCAGACTACATAGTCTTGCCCATCTCTCCTTCAGAGGACCTACTGATGCCCCTTGCACTGCTATAAAGCCCTGCCATCATATATAAATATTGCTACTATTCACATTAATGAGACAGTTAAAGGGTAAACTATTAGGCAGTGAGCACACATAGTAGAGTCATGCATGTTTTGCCATATATGCATACACGCATTGGCCATTGTGGTCAATGGACCGTCGTTTGCTCCAGCCTCACTGAAGAATGCAGGTACACATTTAGGTCCCTAGCTGCTATTTCCAGGAAACCTGTATTAGGCAGCAGAAGTTTTTTTCCAAGTACATTTGTGGGTATTATTGTATTCGTTATGCAAAATATGTTTATTTATTTTTTGTTACCCACAGATTATGTGCAACCTCTGTACTATTTCATTTTCAGGCTGTGCTTTTGTAAAGTTCTCATCTCACGCTGAAGCTCAGGCAGCGATACACGCCCTACATGGAAGTCAAACAATGCCAGTAAGTGTTGCATACCCCAGTCAGATGAAAGAAAATAACTGGTAACGTTTCAACTGCTTCAACAAAATATTGTTTTGACATAAGACATTCATATTTTAAGGTTTCACACAGACCACGGTATATAAAAGTTGCAAGAAAAAAACTCTTGAAAAATATACAGAATGTACCCCAAGACCCATCTCCAAGCATAAGGCTTCGTTCACATAATTTAACGGGGATGGCTGTGTGATCGGAACGCAACACGTACGATCGCATGCCATCTGCGCTATTATGCGCTGCTAATCCCATTCACTACAGTGAATGGGTCAGCACTGCGATTCCCGATAAATGAATGTAGCAGTGCGATAGCTATGATGGGAACGGTAGAAGGGCTGTCTATGCCTTTCTACCATTCTTACACGTCGCATACTATTCGCGCTGCCGAAATGCGCACAGCAGCGCGTATAGTCTGAACGAGGCCTAAATGTTCTTTTGTGCTTGTCTGGCCACTCATTAGCAGACATTTTTTTTTATCGGTCAGTTATCAGCTCTGCCAGATAAATCACTTTTTAAAGTGCCATTCATGAGCCACTTCCTCAAATTGCTGTAAGCTTCAGTCTTCTCAGAAAGTTTTGTCTATGCCCTGCCCCTTGCACTCTGAAGAGCCATGCCACAGACTTTCCAGGTAACTCCTTTGTCTGGGTTTCCCTAGGTCATGTGATTAGAGTTTGCAAAAATGCTTTATATCTGCAGAAGCCTCTTTTGACGCAAAAAGGTAACATCTGGGCACTGTGACTACTTACCTATCACATGGCATATTTAAAAATGTATCTGGTATTAAGCACTAAAGCAGAACTTCAGATCTGCAAGCAAAACTCTTCTCCTGTATACCAGGCATGTCAAACTGAAAGGAAACAGAGTACTGGGCTGAACTGAGAACACTGTAAGAGGAAAAATAGCTCTGCCAAAGCTGATAATGTGGTTGAAAGGATAATGTAGTATGTTGGGGAATAAATATTGATTTTACTATCCATTAAAAGTAACAACTAGTGTTGCATATTAAATTGGATCTTGGCACACAATTTGAGAAGATAGCCTTAACTTTAAGTAATATATAGAAAAGATTTTCCGACTTGATTTGTGTCCAGACCACTGGTGCTTTAATATCAGTGTAACAATCAAGAATGACTGGGTTGTGTCATCTGGAAAGGTAGAATACCTCATTTTTATAGTATTTATTATTTTCTATTATTTACCTCATCATTAATCAAGAATCAAGTAACAAGAAAGGACCCAGCATCACTACAACCACTCAAGACTTTCAGCTGGAAAGTGGAAAAATCATACTGGACTGGTTCACTGAGCATTCCATAGGAAAGTCTCTGAAGACATCACTCCATCACTAGATGTTTATGCATGGACTGTACTGCTACTGGTCAATTGCCTTAGGCACTGAGCTCCCATATGGATTATGTCATTAACTGGTGACCTGCCAAATATTTGTTTTTAAATAAAACTGTCAAGATTACTTTAGTGATTGGTAGCTCACCATTATTATTATTATCATTATTGACTGATAAAGCACCAACATATTATATTGCACTATACAGAGTAAGAAACAAACATGGGGTACATAATAATACAGACATTGGTATACACAAAATATAGACATTGGTACATAATACTGTATTGGTAAACATAGTAATTACAAATGTAATATGATGATCAAATTATATAGCAAATTCCAAGACCTAAAAGGGTGAGTGAAAAAAATATGTGTATACCTAGAGGCAGTTTGTTTTTAGGTTATACTTAGTAAAGAGCACAACATGGCCAGAGGTTGAAGGGAAATGGTCTAAGAGCATATGCTTTTCTAAAAAAAAATGAGTTTTCAGGGAGGGTTACATATTTCAAAGGTTGGAGAGTGATGAATGTAATTTGGAAGGGGATTCCAGAGGTGGGGTGAGGCTCATGAGAAATGTTGTATATGTGAAGAGGTGATTTTAGAGGAGGACAGAAAAAGGTTGTGTGCAGACCAAAGACTGGGGTTGGGTTGGTATCTGGAAACTAGTGAGGTGATGTAGTGGAGAGAGAGATTGTGGAGCGCTTTGTAGGTTAGAATTATTAGTTATAAGTGGATCCTCTGGTTCATTGGCAGCCAACAAAGAGCATGACATAAAGGAGTAGTAGAGATGGAGGGAGAAGATAGATGAATGTGGGGTGCCAGTCTGTTAGTTGGTAGTTCACAAAGTAGTATACTATAAAAGTCCAAACAAGATATTGTACTAACATTTTAGTAGTGTTCTGAGTGAAAAAAGGTTGGATGCAAGGTATGTTTTTGAGATGAACATTACAAAAACTGGTGCATGTAGATAGAAAAGAGTAGGGGACTAAGCACAGAGCCCTGAGGTAATCCCACATACAAAGGATGTGGAAAATAGATGTGATCTGAGTAAGAGACTGTGAAACACCTTTCAAAGAGATAGGATGATATCCATGAGAAAGCTCTTTACTGTATGTTTAGCAGTGCCGCTGAAATAGATTGAAATAGATTGGTGCGCTTATAAGTCTGGGATGATCAGCAGTGTTGGCAGTGAGAGGATGATATGTACAATATGTGAGTGGTAGCAATTTCTAATTTCTTTTTGTAGGTTTCTAATATTGTGCTTAACAGCTTTTTTACACTCTACTTCATTATTACTAGGGAGCCTCATCCAGCCTTGTGGTCAAATTTGCAGACACGGATAAAGAGAGAACACTTCGCCGGATGCAACAGATGGTCGGCCAGCTGGGAATCTTTACCCCATCATTAGCACTCCCCATAAGCCCATACAGCGCGTATGCACAAGCGGTAAGTGTATGTGTAAGAATGGCTAAGCAGTAGTGTTAAGAGCAGGTTATATATAAAACATACTCTTGTATTGCAAAATGTAATTTTCTGACAAAGCTTATAATTAATACATCATTTTGGAAGGCAGTGAAAGATGTCATGATCCTGTCATCGTATTGTAGGAGATCCTCTCATCCAACCGGACAGCAGCCATAGCAAGCTTTTCTCTGAGCCTGTGGACACCTGTATATTTGCAGAGGACGGGTGTTACTAGTGGGACTGAGTCCAAACCTACTTGAGTATTCTCACATTTACAAGAAAGGTTTCCTCATATGTAGACATTTATTCTGTGCACCCTAGGAAAATGTTTACTGTATTAACAAATATTTAACATAAGATGCAGACATAACTGCTTATCTTCTACACTACCAATGCCCAACCTCAGGGCCTCCAAAAATATCAGCAACAGCCATACATCTGCCAGGTTGTGTTCCAATAGACATGCTTCTTTGAGGATCCTATCATGTGTCAACTGTTGCCTAAGCCACATACATGTGCTAGATCGCTCTCAGTTGAATGCTTCCCCCAAGAATCTAGTGCGTGTATGGCGGCCAGTGACCTTTCCTGAAGTGCCGGATAATCTTGGCTAAGCTCAGGCTGAGGCCATTGTTCTTCTTAAAGTAAACCAGAGAAGTTAAAGTGTAAAGATTTGATACTTACCTGGGGCTTCCTCCAGCCCCATAAGCTCATCTAAATCCCACGCCATCCTCCCACGATCTGCCACTCATCCACGATCAGCCCTGGTAATAGGCTCAGTTGTATCAGTCTGGGTCTACTGCGCATGCACGGTAGGTCCATGCGCAGTAGACCCAGTGGTATGTTGTAACAGTGTCAACTTTGTTGTATGCTGGAATTTCAAAATACTCCTTTTAAAGTGTACCAGAGACGATCTAAAATAAATGTTTTATACATACCTGGGGCTTCCTCCAGCCCCATGCGCATGGATCGCTCTATATATCTGCCGGAGAGATACACAGAGAGTGCACTTGTCTTGCGCAGACTGACCACGACTGTTATGGGACCCGGTACCGGTGATACAGAAGGCTGAGGACGGTGGAGTGGGAACGATTAAAATTAAAAATAACTCAGTGCTTAAATATTTACAGAAAAAAGAGAGGGAAAAAAGAAAATAATTGCACAGTATTAAATGAACAAACAAAATGTAAGCAGAAAGTGGTGCTTAGTGTCTCTTGTGTGTAATACAGAATTTGGTGACCCCCTTAAAGGAGTCATCAGGCATATAGGAAGAAAATCTGCTTTACTCACCTGGGGCTTTCTCCAGCCCCTTGCAGCCTGTCACCTTTGCTCCCCGCCGCTGCACCGTTCTCGCCGCACGGTGCAGAGGACGAACGCGAGGACGCCCTTACTGCGCCTGTGTCAAGCGCCGCTGTCAATCACGACCGCGTTGTCTGCGGCTTACTGCTCAACGGTCCGGCGTGCGGGACAGCGGCGGGGAGCGGAGGTGACAGCGTGGGACAGTCGGCTGCAAGGGGCTGGAGAAAGTCCCAGGTAAGTAAAGCAGATTTTTTCCTATTTGCCTGATGACTCCTTTAAGCAACTCTGAAGCAACTCTTTGGAACAAAATGTTACAGTGGAAGCTGCTCCTCCTTGTGATTTTGGTTTTCCATGATGTAACTGTGTACCTGTTTGTTGTATGAACATTCGTTTTACTGGAGGTACACATTAGTGAGGCAGGGCAAAGTATGATGACTTAAAGGCAATTTTTTTGTTAAAAGTGTAATAATGAGGGTGTTTTCACACTATTCATATTGCTTTATTGCTTACCCTATAATTGTACAGTGGTAATAAGTTCACATGCTCTATTACTGTGTAACGCAATGCGCATAGTGTAATGCAGCTGAAGATTCCAAAACTGAATTACTTAATTGTTACCTCACCATTAAGTACATATGGATCTGGTGCAGTGAGTTTGGGCAATGGCTCCAAATAAGCAGAGTATTGATAAAGCTATTATGGATACCCTATTTTGGGCTTGAAACTGTGTTTTTGCCTGAGTTTTAGTGCATCTCCCTTAACTCTCCCATCATACCAATAGGCTCTTTCCTAACATCTAACTCCTCTCCAGGACATTAACCCTTTCACGGTGACTAGTCCTAACCTTCTAATCCTAACGACTAATGCTAACCTCCTTCTACCTGTCCTCTAACAGTAACTCTCTTAAAGCTACATGCACAATTTATAGTTTTCATTGCCAAAACAATTGTACCCAAGAGTCTCATCCATAAATGTAGAGTTTATACAAGTGAAGGGAAGGAGGGGGGTTGCTATACTGTCGGAACCTACCTCGTAACCTATACTGGTGCAACTATACTACCTATACTGGGACAACTATACTACCTATACTGGGGGCAGCTATACTAGCTACCTATACTTAGGCAAGTATACTACCTATACAGGGGGCAACTATCCTACCTATACTGAGGACAACTATACTAGCTACCTATACTGCCTATAATGGGCAACTATACTACCTATACAGGAGGCAACTATACTACCTATACTTGGGGCAACTATACTACCTATACTGGGGGCAACTATACTAGCTACCTATCCTCGGGCAACTATACTACCCTGGGTCAACTATACTGGCTACCTATACTGGGGGCAACCCTACTAGCTATCTATACTGGGGTAACTATACTTGCTGCCTATACTGGGGGCAACTATACTTGGCTACCCTATACAGGGAGCAATGATACCTGGCTACCTACCTATCCAAATCAGGGAAAGGGGGGTGGGGTCTTCACAAGTTTGCCTCAGGCAGCAAACAGTCTAGAACCGGCCCTGCCGCCAGTACCCATTGCCTGTCAGTAACAGTGTTATTGCACAGCCAAACCAAGAGCACAACAGCAATAAATTTGAGTGCCAGGTGATCAGACTTATTAAGAGAATGTGCCAAAGACACCTGCTTTAATTTCGTAACTGCAGCCTCTTATCTTTTTCACTAGGCCACCAGGCAAGGTCCAGAAACTGGACAGTCCAAGCAAACACCACCTCCCCTAAGGCACTGTAGGTTGTGTGACATAAGCAATAGATGCAGTGCTCCTCCCCTAGTAGAAGGGAGGGAGTCAGGAATGGGGGTGTAGAGCAGATAGGCAACAGCCACAGAACCATGAAACAAGGCATTATCTGATCTAATTATCTGATCATTTCTAGAAAACCAAATTGTGCCAATTATTGCCACATGGATTTTTATGGTTGTAGATGTTTGCTAGGCATACATATTACACCTTCACTGTGGATTCTGTAGGTGACTGTGAGATTGAGTCACTGGAGATTTGGAGACAAGCATTCTATTTTTTATTCTTTAGAACAGAATCCTTGGGGTTAGAAAGGGCTATACATAACTGGCAACTGAATATGAGCTATGAGATTGAGTCATAATTTGTATTCTAAAGAGCCATTGAGAAAGGAGGACTTACAGATGGAAGATGTACAGCTTTGACCTGGAGATAGGGAGCTGGAAATTAGAAGTGATAAATCTTGTGTTGTTGAAGGATGGGGCTTGTGATAACGTGAAATGGAATATGGATTGGTGATTGATGGAGCACAACTGGAAAAAATGAAGCAAGGGATGCAGATATATAGAGCTGGGGAGTGTAAAGAGAGTCCCCTATGAAACGGAAGACACTGAGCCGAGACTGGAGGAGAACTACATTAATACGTCATAGCTGTAAAGGAGAAATTCATTCTCGTCACTGCTTCCCCAGGGCAGATAAAGAGAAGCTATTGGCGAAAGAGTTAATTGTACTGTAGGATTGCTGGGAAAGGCTGCCCCCTTGTGATGGCAGAGCGCACAGCTCTAGGTAAACTGCACTGCCTGCTATAAGTTTTCCACCATTTTCCCTTTTTGTTCATATTTGTTTGTTGTACAGCAGAGGAAAAATGGTCAGGATAATATAAGGAACGTGTTACACTTGTGTAAAGCAAAGCAGAACAAAAAAAAATATCCCATACAGACACTAGAATAAGCTGTGCTCTAAGCATGCTACATGATGGTGGATGCTTTTTGTTTATAGTAAATACACACAAATGGGTCATTTTTGGTAGTAGTGAGAAGAAGAATTTGTGTAGATTCAACTTTTACAGTCTCCTTTTTAATGCTAGTGCTGTCAATTAACCCCTTTGTCTCTGTTTTCCTACTTTAGCTTATGCAGCAGCAGACAACAGTTCTGTCAACATCACATGGTAGCTACCTAAGCCCTGGCGTGGCGTTTCCCCCATGCCATATTCAGCAGATAGGAGCAGTCAATCTAAATGGACTGCCAGCCACACCCATCACACCAGCATCAGGTAAGTGTGGGCTAAAATGGATAGCAGTGTACTGTAACACGTTATGCATACGTATATATATATATATAAATATATATATATATATATATATACTGTATATGTATGAAACAGTGGATAGTTGTCACATACGGCTAGTAGATATATGATTGATTACATTTGCTGCATATGTGAAACCCATTTGATGTATTTTATCAAATTCTGCATACCTTTTCTGTCATTTAGACCTTTTTTTATCTTGTAATTACTGTATGTATAAATTTTTATACCATTTTAATAGAGGAAGCGATCAGGTTGCATAGCAACACTGGGAGGGGATGTTTTGCACTAGTGTTCAGATTTCCTTTGTATAAAGGAGGGTTTTAGTTGCCTAGCAACACTGGAAGCAGCCTAGTAATATCATGAGTTGTGTTGCTTAGTAACACTAGGAAGAGTTAAGTTGCATAGTGACATTGGCATTGACACCAGCATGTGTTACTTAGCAACTGTTAACAGCTGTTATTAGCTAAAGCTGTGCTCTCTATTAATGTATATAGTAAGATTATTTTTGATATATGCTCCACAGGACTACATTCTCCACCAGTCATTGGCACTGCTGCGGTGCCTGGCCTGGTTACACCATTAACCAACGGATTTCCAGGGCTTGTTCCATTTCCCAGCAGCCATCCTGCTTTGGACACAATCTACACTAATAGCATTGTGCCATATCCAGGTTAGTGGTAAAGGGACTGTGTGCTGATAAGTAAAATAAGGTAGCATTCACACTTGTCTGTTTTCATGCACTTTTTTGCATAGGAAAACTGAGAACCAATTTTAATTAATGGGCTAGTTCACACTTTAATGTGTTTTTCTCATGGAGAAAAAAACCTGATAGCAGTGCATTTTCTCTATCAATTACAATAGCTTCTGTGAAAAAAATGTGCACATTTTCCCACATGCAACCACATATGGGCCCATATGCAATTCATTTTGGCTTCGATTGCTCATTGTCTTTGCGATAACTTTTTCCAGTTCGTTAAATTACCAAATCCGAAGTTTATCGATTTCTAGTTGTATTCATCAAGGTTTTTCCGTATTTGGTGTAAGTTCAATAAAATATCGGTAACCATTCGGTAAAGTGTCGATATTTCCATTTTACAGTGGTAAATTAACACTAGGCCATAAGATTACCGTGGAATTGTGGGTAAAAAGGCAGTCCTTTTAACACCACGTAGCAACATTCTGAATAGGGCTTAACACCTGGACCAGGATTCTGGAAGTGGCTTGGGACAATCCCACAATTTTGCCAGCTACGGCTTGATAGGAGTCTTTTCTAAAAAAAAATTAGTGCAGCCAGCAATTTAGTTGATCCTGGCATTGCCTGTGTTCTCTTACAAGATGATTCAAGAGGAATGCAGATGTCCTATTATAGCAAATAAATCCATTATCTTGCAAATTGATATGGTTCTAGACCAGGGGTCTCAAACTCAATTTACCTGGGGGCCACAGGAGGCAAAGTCAGGATGAGGCTGGGCCGCATAAGGAATTTCACAATCGCGGCGCATCGCCGCCTCTGCCCGCCCCTCTCACTCTTCCTTCACAGAGAGGGGTGGGGAGAGACGGCGATCCGTGCGGCGATTGACGTCAGGAGGGGCAGAGCTGAAGCTGAAAGCTCTGCCCCTTCCAAGAAATGCCGGCGGATTGCCCCCCCCGGGCGATTTGGGGGCTCTGCAGCCCTCGTTTAGCGGCGGGAATGCGGCGGATTACTTGGGAGCACTGAAGCGAACTATAAGGAAGCTTTTGCCGGCAAGGGCCACAAAATATTGTATCGAGGGCCACAAATGGCCCGCGGGCCGCAAGTTTGAGACCCCTGTTCTAGACCTTATTCTTGTCCTTCTGCGCCTTTGAATCACTCTCAGCTGATACATAACCACTTCAAATGGCTCCATCTTCTCTGTCAGCAATGATCTGACAGGAATAACAACAGAGCAGTGAAGGAGATAACTATTCCTAAATTTAATGCTAAAGCACGCCCACTTTCAGTTTCATGAATTGCACTTTCTTCCGCTTTATCGTATCATTACCGAATGATTACCAAATGCTCGCTAACAGCTGTAGATAACTGTGATGAATCCTGAAATCAACTTATCGAGTTCGGTATTTTACCGAGCTGTCGGCAATTGATTCGATAAGTCTTGATGAATTGAGGCCATAGTATGTAGAAAGTATGCTTCACTGCAACTGTTAATGTCCGTACTATGTGGTACCACACTGCATTATTGCCAATGGATCTGTTGCACCGCACTTCTAATGCACTGATGTGAACAGTACCATTACTATATACAGTATCTGCATCACTATATTGTCCGACGTAACACACCGCAATGCACCAGAGTGAAAGTAGCCTAATGTTCTTGACTTTCGTTTCTGCCATTTTTAACCTTTGTTTTCATGTTCCTGGCATCTCTTTATAGCCCAAAGTCCAGCGCTGACAGTGGAGAGTCTGCACCCTTCCTTCACTGGGGTCCAGCAGTATTCAGGTATCTTCCTCTCTTCCATAGCTCCCAACTATCCCTCTTTTAGAGGGACAGTCCCTCTTTGGGAACCCAGTCCCTCTTTCTTCCTCATGTTTCCCTCTTTCAGGACTCATGTACAGATTTATATAAATATATGTATTTTTCTCCTGAAAACTGTGTTTTATTGACTCTATTCCCATTTATTCCCAACCTTTGAAATAGATATATTTATTATTTTGAAATGTTAATCTGAAGGACAATGAACCAGGATAGGAAGGACCAGTGTGATTTGAATTATAAAACAACATACAGTATTTTTATAATTAAATCTTTATGGTATGTGTGACTAGGGGGGTGCCAGGGGCATTATTAGGGGTGTGGCAGGGGCGTGGCTTAAGTGTCCCTTTTTTATCTCAAAAAGTTGGGAAGTACACTCGCTTCATTCACTTATTACAATAACTATTCACTGAAGGCAGGTGGAGATTTACAAACCCAACTCCACTCGGGTGTTCAGCTGGAACTGGATCTGGTCGCACTCTTGGCAAAACAACAAAGGACCTGTCAGTGGCAGAGCCACTGGGTACCGGAGTAACACCCCTCCTAGGAAGGGTGAAAAGGGGGGAAGAGGCGCCCAATGATAGATAAAACTGTGTTAAAAAAACAGCGAAAATAATAAAGAATGAGGTGGCTTACATCAATAACAACACATTCATACACATACAGTATGAAGTTTAATCATGCAGCACTGCATAGTTCATCATTGGGAGCATCAGACAGTAGTCTATGTACTATTGATGTCCTTGTGTATTGCAGACTATATGCAATGAAATGTGCACAGCAACCCATATTATGTGAATGAGGCTTGATGCATTTTTACTTCACCTCTAGGCAGGTTTGTCCTCAAAATCTTGAAATACACATCGTAGTGATAAAAATATGCCAACAAATCCTGACAGATTTTATTCCATAAATACTGGTGCCAATACGTAAACAGGAGAGATCATGAAACAAAAAAAACATTATCTGAATGAAATGTACCCATTCCCTACCAAGGCTGCCCCACACACAGCCATATTACTATCCAGCACTCTTGAAATGATTTGGTTATATACTGTACATAAGAGCAGGGATGGTACACATCTCTCACAGCTGACACCTGGTGGTGCGAGTTGTGTACTGTTGGGCCATTAGAAATTTGGTTGATTTGGCATTAGGTTCACTTTAAGGGCTGGTTCAGACGGACGTTTGGAGGCGTCGCGTTCATTGGCGTCGCGGCGGCAATGCGTTCGGGCTTTCAGCAGCGTTCGCATTGTGTTCGGATGCGGTCGCGTTTTTTCTTCCCCTAGGGAGACATTACCCGTCGCGGTTAACCGCCCCTGGAAGCAACATGTAGCTTCCAGGGGCTCCTTGAACGCCAGTGAAAATCGGGACCCGAACGCCGCGTTCGCGCAAACGCGCGTAAAAGCTTGGTACAAACGCTCCCATTCACTTGAATGGGAGCGTTTAACGCCAAGCCCCAAACGCTGGCAGTAAACGCTCTACAAGCGTCCGTCTGAACCAGCCCTAAAGGAGCTAGAGAGGTAAGGTGACCACACGTGCAGTGATCTTCTGAAAAGAAAAAAAAAAGTTGAGGGCAATTCAGCACACTTATTTAGAATGAAAACACACAAATTCTCTCAAGTAGATAAAAAGAGAGCACAATGCATTATACTGCTGCAGAGGTGGTTTGGCTTGTAATGTATCTGCAGGACGCACTACATTAGAAGTAGGCAGCTGGGTGGTCCCAGATACAAGAATTAAAAAGACCGTTTGCCCCTCTAGTTGGCCTTTCACCAGTCATTGCTCCCCCTCCAGCCACTAATGCACTCAATGCAGAGAAAGCAGTCAGTGACAAGTGATGGAGTAGTTGTTCACTCACCTCTCCTACTGTTGTGCCCCCTTCTCCAGTCTGATCAGTGTTCTAGGCCTTCCGATAACTCACTGGTGTGGCAGGACGGAACCATAACACTCTTTCCTGCTTTCATCTTCAAACTGATGTCACATGCTGGATGGTCATAGGAGCAGTGACATGGCTGTGAGGAGTCTTGGAGACTGGACACACTGATCTAACAGGAAGAAGGAAAAAATGTGCCACCAGGGCAGGTGAGCTAACACCTTCACAGTGCTCCACTCACTACTCTAGTGGAGAGGAGGCAGGGCCGGATTACCGACCAGGCAACAAAAGCAGTCGCTTGGGGCCCCATTCAGAGTCAAAGGGGCCCCATCAGCACATAAACCAGCCCTCGCCATCCTGTCAGCGGTGGCTGGATGGTATAATGGTTACAGGGACTCTGAGCAGTGCAGTAACTATGGAAAGATGCATATCATTTTAAAGCTCTCTTTCTCCTCTTTCCAATGATATATAAACCGCTGCCCTATGCCTTTTAGTTTTCGCTATTTTCGCGATCGAAATCACGGCCGCGGCAATTTCGATCGCGAAAATTGCGAAAACTAAAAGGCGTAGGGTGGCAGTTTATCTATTATTGCAAAGATATTACAAACATCATGCTGGTAGGTGTGAGGATGTAATTAAATAGTTGTGGGTATGCTTAAAGGCATACCCACAGGCACTGCTCGGAGTCCCTTTAAGGGCTCTGCCTCTGACACAGGAGACCAGGGTTTGAATCTCGTCTCTGCCTGTTCAGTAAGCCAGCACCTATTCAGTAGTAGACCTTAGGCAAGTCTCTCTAACACTGCTACTGCCTATAGGGCGCATCCTAGTGGCTGCAGCTCTGGCGCTTTGAGTCCGCCAGGAGAAAAGCACGATATAAATGTTATTTGTCTTGTCTTGTCAAATGATGCCGTGCGCTGCTGATTGTCTTAAAAGTCAGGCTTTCCTCCTAGGTCCCACTCCTGCTACTGTGCGCTCTGCCGCTGCCCACTCCTCCCTCCCTTCCCACAGACAACCACAGCTGCAGCAAGAATGATAGCAGCAGATGGCAAACACTCACTCACCTATCCATGATCCAAGCGATAGAGATCCCGTCATCTGAAACCCATCTGTCTCTTCTACAGTGCAGCCGCTCGCTCCGAACTTCCTGATTCTCTGATCAGACAAAAAGTAGGAAGTAGTAATAGCAGTAGTAACAGAGCAGCAGCACTCTAGAGGAGACAGATAGGCTCCGGATGACGGGACCTCTATTGCTTGGATCGCAATAGGTGAATGTGAGTCATCTGGTGCTGTCATTCTCCCCCGCTGCGGCTGTCTTCTCTGCTGGACTATCGTATTCACTGGGATAGAGGCTGCATGGTGGCTGTCTAGTTTGGGAGGAAATCTGTTGTTCGATGGTGGGGGTGGTTATGTAATTCTGTCTGGGGAACGGCTTCCGGTTTGGCGGTGTCCAGAGCTTTCTGCTATTGCCAGGCTGGAGATGCAGGGGGAAAGTGCTGCTGCTGTGATATCTGGCACCCTCTTCACAGGGGTGCCCTAGCCCCTGAGTGCAAATGTCCCAGCCATTCATCTCTCACTCTGCATTTTGCCGCTGCTATTCCCTGCATTGTGCACCCACAGAGGAAAGCTGGCTGTTGCCCATAGCAACCAGTAGCTCGGCTGCCCTGGTGTGTGCGGCATGTTGCTGTGCAGCTGCATCTTCTGATTCTATTACGACATGATGGGGAGCCCAAATCAGTTACTTTGCTTAGGGCCCCATTTAGCCTTAATCCGGCTCTGAGAGGAGGCGCTCAATAGGATGGCATTTCCAGCTGCTGGTCTCATGGAGACCCACACCATACAGCCATAGAACTCACCAGGAACCAGGGCAAGGCAACTTAGACAGGTGCCTTCAGCCTAATGGCCCATACTCACGAGGGACTTTTGTCGCCTCAACACGCGGCGCGCGCGTGTTGCGGCGACAGGTCGCCCGTGAGTATGGGCCGTTGCACGCGCGCGCACCCCGAACTGTCGCCCGTCGCTCATGTCGCCATGCGATTGAAAGTTTCAATCGCATGGCGACAGTCGCCGCCGCACCTCCGCCGCAACTGTCGCTAGTCCGCGTGAGTACTCGGACTAGCGACAGCAACCTCCATTAAAGTATATGGAGCTTCCGGCGGAGGGAGGAGGAACGTCGGCGACAGCTTCCGCCTCGCCGCTGGTCCCTCTTCCGCGTGTGTACGCGGAGGGACCTGGCGAGGAGCTGTCGCCGGCCTGTCGCCCACACGCTCACGTGTGCTGGCGACAGGCAACATTTGCTGCCCGTGAGTACGGGCCATTAAGAGAAACTAGGGTCATGGTTGACACTAGCCCCCACCATCTCTTACAAACAAAGTCAGATGGCCATCAAGGGTGGGCCCAAAGTGGGTACTTGCCTAGGACCTCACATTGATGGTGAGTGACATCATACTTAGTCATTTATCCCAATTTCTGTTTGAGCTGGATTGTACAGTAGCAACGTCACTTTCTTAATTTGTTTTACGTTCAGTCCCTCTTTGTTGTTTTCTTCACAGTACCTACAGTATATCCCTTTTCTACCTGAATGTGTATTTCTATACAACAATAGGCAGCAGGCTCCAGCACTCCATACTAAAATACTTCTTTAAGGTAGACAGCTGTTTTGTTTGTAACCACGCCTCTTCAGAACAAACAGGGCAAACAAATGTGTATTTCTGGATGCCAATTCTTTGCTGTTTACCACTGTAGTTATAGTCACCTGTATGACACCTTTTTTTAATAAACACTAAGTTCATAATTTTCATTTTATTTTTTTTTTAGCAATTTATCCTACTGCGGCTCTCACACCTGTCACACACAACACCCCTCAGCCGCCTCCTATTCTGCAGCAACGTGAAGGTAAGCATGTTGCTGGACACCATATATTCACTGTTTCAAGCAGTAAAAAATGTTTTATTATTTTTGTGTGAATGGGGTTTACAACCTTTGACAGGCTTGTACTGCTGTCTTTTTCACCAGTCAAGAGATTTCCCTTCACTTCCTGTCATTGGTCACCCTGGGATTTGGAAAGGAAGTGAGGAAAATCTTCTTCACAGGTCACACACAATGATACAAAAAAAGTTGTCTTGACTGTAGTATCAAAGAAAGAGATTTTATTGCTGTCTTTGTCCTCTTTGGAGAGATTCTACCTTACTTCCCTTTCTCTGTGTTAGGATGTACACAGAAATCTATCCAATAGGCACCCAAACACACACACACAAAAATGACAGAGCTTCAATTCCTAGCTGGAGTAAATACGTTCTTTTTCTTATACAGTAGTCAACTTTTAGGAGAGTTAATGACTATCGGTTTGTTGTAATTTTAAAAAAGGCAATTCGAGTAGAGCTGATGTTATTTTCTTTTATATTTGATTACATTGTATAGGCAGTATACAATTATTGTATAGGCATATATTGTATTGACATTCTCTATAGACAATTACAGTGCACCGTTTACACGTGATGTGCTTCTCCCCTTAGAAGCCAGCCTTTTAAAATATTCATATGTATAATTGATAGTCAAGCCATTTTGCATTGTATTGCTATTTAAAACAATCTTTCTATTTTGACATGCAGCTAATTAGGATTTTAGACATGTTAATGATTTGAATTAGGCTTCCTTGCAGCCACACTGTCCACTATTAATAGAAAAGAGCAAAGACAAAGGCCTCGATTCATAAAGCATTCCCGCATGCGGGAATGCAGAAAACGGCACACTTTACCGACCACACAGCAAGATCTGTATTCATAAAGGCTTTTCCGCATGAAAAGCCGACATTCGCGAGCAAAGTGATAAATCACCGCCTTGCGCGGTGATTATCACAGCAAAAGTAACAAGTGGTCAATTCATAAAAATTAGAGGTAGCGGTATGCGGACGGGTATTACCGCTACCTCTGATGTGGCGAGAAGCGTGCGGAATCCGTTGCAGTGAATGGGACAGACCTCCCAAGCAGCTGCAGAGAGAACACCGCATGGAGGGATTCCGCCTGCTTCTCCGGCTTCCGCATGTCTCCCGACAGCCTAACGCCTGGCTACAGCGGAGTATCTCCGCACGCCTGTCACAACAGGCAACATTTTTATGAATTACCACCCTGAAGGCGGAAATACCGACAGCGGTGTACGTTTTTAATGTGCTTTTAGATGCGTTTTTAAAACGCACAACAAGTTCATTCTTTCTGCATACTGTATGCAGAAAGCATGCCTACTACGTGTAATGCATTCCTTTGGTTAAAAAAATGCATGCTTTTTTGATGCATTTTTGCCCAAAAAGGTAAAAACTAATTTGAAAATAATTTATTTGTACTTGTTAAATATGAATATTAATGAAAAAACGCAAAAAGAAACACATGAAAAATGCAGAAAACGCACATGGAAAAACGCAAACGTAGGAAAAACGCAAAAAAAAAATGCCCATACCAGGAAACTGATCATTTTCCACATGGACAAGTGTGACCTTAGCCTTAGGCAGGGGACACACTGTTTTTAGTTTTTCGTGTGCGCTTTCTTCACAGAAAAAAATGGGCTAGTTCACACTTAATGCGCTTTTCACACGCAGAAAAAAACTGACCTTCTCCAGGATAATTATGCACATTTTGTCAGTTTTCTCTATCAATTACATTAGCTGCTGCATGCAAACACACATGTTGCATGCCAATTGCTTATTGGGGTATGCTACGGGCCACCTCTTATTAATTAAGCTGCAGAACTGCGATTACTACAGCAGATTGAAAAAGCTGCAGGTAAAAATGAGGTCATAATTATGGGCGACTTCAACTTTCCAGACATTGACTGGAGTATTGAGGCTACCCATTCTGGTAAAAGCAGCAGATTTCTGGCAGCACTACAGGACAATTACTTGACACAAATGGTAACAGAACCGACTAGGGGGCATGCGTTACTGGATCTGATCATTTCTAATAGACCAGATAATGTATCAAATGTGCAGGTTCAAGAACATTTGGGAAATAGTGATCACAACATGATAACGTTTGATCTGGTGACTGATAGGCCACGGGGCAGCGGGACCACTAAAACTATGAATTTTAGAAAAGCAAAGTTCACTCAAATTAGGCAGGCACTAAGTTTGGTGAACTGGGATAATGTACTACAAGGGGAAGACACTGAAGGGAAATGGCAAGCTTTTAAACTTATACTCAATCAATACTGTAGTATGTATATCCCATATGGAAACAAAATGTCTAGGAATAAAAAAAGGCCTCTATGGATGAATAGAAAGGTTAAAGATAAAATGAAGAGGAAAAAGAATGCCTATAAGGTCTTAAAACAGGAGGGGACCGAGGCTGCACTAAGCAATTATAAGGAGTGCAATAAAAATTGTAAAAAAGAAATTAGGCTGGCAAAGATCGAAGCTGAAAATCAAATCGCTAGGGATATCAAATCTAACCCAAAAAAGTTTTACAAGTACATTAACTCTAAAAAAAGAAAGGTTGACTGTATAGGACTCCTAAAGGATGAGGATGGGAACTCAATGGTGGATGACCAAGGTAAGGCAGAGTTATTAAATGCTTTCTTTGCTTCTGTCTTCACAAAAGAAACAGCACTGTTGCAAACTACAGAGGCAGAAGAGTCTCAATCTTCTAACTGTAATATTAAATACTTAACGCAGGAAGAAGTGAAGGCAAGACTAAATAAATTAAAAATAGACAAGGCACCTGGCCCGGATGGCATGCATCCTCGGGTCCTAAGGGAATTAAGTTCAGTTATAGATAAACCCCTTAATCTTATCTTTTGTGACTCTCTTGCAACTGGCAGAGTCCCAGTGGATTGGCGTACAGCCCACGTTTTCCCATTATTTAAGAAGGGCAAAAAATCTGATTCAGGAAATTATAGACCTGTAAGTTTAACATCAGTTGTATGCAAACTATTTGAGGGGTTACTAAGAGATACTATACATGACTTCATAGTAGAAAATAATCTTATTTCTCAGCATCAACATGGGTTTACTAAAGACAGGTCCTGTTTGACTAACATGCTCAGCTTTTATGAGGTAGTGAATGCTAATATGGATATTGGGAATGCTGTAGATGTGATATACTTGGACTTTGCAAAGGCCTTCGACACTGTTCCCCACAAAAGTCTGGTGCAAAAGTTGAGGATGCAAGGACTGGGGAAGAGTCTGTGTTCATGGATAGGAAACTGGCTAATGGACAGAAAACAAAGAGTTGTGGTCAATGGATCGTACTCAAAATGGGAGACTGTTAGCAGTGGGGTCCCACAGGGGTCTGTTCTGGGTCCAGTGCTCTTCAATTTATTTATTAATGACCTAGTAGATGCAGTAGTGAGCAATGTTGCTATTTTTGCAGATGATACAAAATTGTGCAGAATCATCAACTCTCAGGAAGATAGTGTCATATTGCAACAGGATCTGGATAGGATGGCTATATGGGCACATACATGGCAGATGAAAGTCAATGTTGACAAATGTAAGGTCATGTATTTTGGACGTACTAATGGTCTAGCACCATACAAAATAAATGGGATACAGTTGGGGACATCAAACTTGGAGAAGGACTTAGGAGTACTCATTGACAACAAGTTAAATAATCGTACTCAATGCCAAGCAGCTGCAGCTAAAGCTAACAAAATTTTGGGATGCATTAAAAGGGAAATAAAAACTCGAGATGCTAGCATAATATTGCCCCTGTTTAACTCTCTAGTAAGGCCACATCTGGAATATGGAATTCAGTTCTGGGCACCACATTACAAAAAAGATATTGCAGTTTTAGAGCAGGTGCAGAGACGAGCAACAAAATTGATGCATGGGATGGAAGGTCTCACTTATCGAGAAAGGTTAGATAAACTGGGTTTATTTAGTCTAGAGAAAAGGCGCCTTAGAGGGGATCTAATTAACATGTATAAATACATCAGAGGGCAATATAATACCTTGGCGGATGAGCTTTTTGTCCCTAGGCCTTCTCAAAGGACTAGAGGACATGATCTGCGCATGGAGGAAAAACGTTTTAACCATTTATTTAGGAAAGGGTTCTTTACAGTAAGAGTGATTAAGATGTGGAATGCATTGCCACAGGAAGTCGTTATGGCAAACTCTATACCTGCATTTAAAGGGGGCTTAGATGCTTTCCTTGGGTTGAATGACATCCATGGCTACAATTACTAGGTAAGGCCTAATGATGTTGATCCAGGGATTTTATTTGATTGCCATCTGGAGTCGGGAAGGAATTTTTCCCTTTAGGGGCTAATTGGACCATGCCTTGTAAGGGTTTTTTCGCCTTCCTCTGGATCAACAGGGATATGTGAGGGAGCAGGCTAGTGTTGTACTTTATACTGGTTGAACTCAATGGACGTATGTCTTTTTTCAACCAAAATAACTATGTAACTATGTAACTATGTTCAGAAAACGCATGCAGGAAAACCCATGCAGAAAACTGAAAGACAGGTATCCTTGCCGCACATATGAGTGAAGGGGTGAAATTCTGAAGTATGGAAGCTCTTAAGGCAAATGCAATGGAATTAAATCCTATACCTAGTTAGCAAGAGGTTACCTTGCTGCACATACTTTGACAGTGAGGAGGTTACCTCGCTGCAGGTGCTTTGACAGTAAACCTTGCTTGCAGGTCCTTTGGCAGTGAGGAGATTATTTACCTTGCTGTATGTGCTCTGTTTAGTGGGGGATTACCTTGCTTCAGGTCCTTTGGCAGTGAGGAGATTACCTTGCTGTATGTGCTCTGTTTAGTGGGGGATTACCTTGCTTCAGGTGCTTTGGCAGTGAGGTTACCTTGTTGCCGGTGCTCTGGCAGTGAGGAGTTTATCCTACTGTAGATGCTCTATTTAGTGGAGGATTACCTTACTGCAGGTGCTCTGGCAGTGAGGAGGTTATCTGACTGTGGGTGCTCTGTTTAGGCAAATGCAATAGAATGCAGATGCTTTGGCAGTAAATCTTGCTGCACGTGCTTTGGCAGTGAGGAGGCTACCTTGCTTCAGGAGCTCTGGCAGTGAGTTTACCTTGCAGCATTACAATAGGGGGTTACCTTGCGGTTCTCTGGCAGTGGAGGAGGTTGCTTACTCTGGCAAAGTTGAGTGGGGGTGAGGGTTACGTTGCTGCAGGTGCTATGGTAGTGAGGAGGTTATCTTGCTGCATGTGCTCCAGTATTGAGGGAGTTAGTTTACTCTGATTACTCTGGCAGCAAACTCCCTCATTATTAGGTAGTCAGTTGTGCTCACTAGTATTAGATAGCCATAGGTTTCCCCCAGTATTAGGAAGCCAAGTGTGGCCCTTCCCACCCTGGAGTTAGGCAGCCATGTGCACCTTATGTAGAGAGTCAGGCAGAACCTAGTCTGTGGGTTTGTAACTCACCTACCCATGCTCCAGCGATGCGATCTTCCATCATCCTCCTCCAGAGTACCCATCTTTTCAGTGGCATCTCTCATCCTGCTGGTATGTCCCGCAGGTCATGTGATGAGAGATGCTGCTGGAGCCATGAAGACTCTCCACAGAGACTCTCCACAGACTCTGCTCCCCTCGCCACTCAAGTTCAGTGGGCTTGCTGTGGATCTCCGTGAGACGTGCAGTGGACCTCCTTTTTGCCGAACAGTCCCACAAGTCCTGAGGCAGTATCCTTGGTTGCCTTGTGGGTAAAATTATTGAAGGGGAATAATTATTTAAACCAATAATGAAAGGGGGGGGGGTGGAGGGGTGCCTAAGTAAGTATTATTTCCCACAAGGTTTTCACTGCAAACCCTGAACTGCCATTCCTAGCAGGTGCAGTGCTGATCTGCCCACATAATAAGTGCCACCATGCAATCCTCTTTGATTGCTGCAAGTTTTAAAGTGATCCCAAGACAAACCTAAGGTTGAGAAACAAATACTTTACTGAGAAAAGAAGAGGGAAGCCTATCAATCCACCAGAGGTTCCCACGTTCTCCTCCAGCTGCCCGGGAACCCTCTGAACATTGCATGAGTGAGGCCGTGCTGCACCCACGCAAGTACGGCTGCACCTGCACAGTACCACGGAGCCACTGTGCATGAGCAGCTCTGGCTTACTACGTAGTCATGTCCATACTTGTGCAGGTGCAGTATGGCCACGTTCATACATGAAGAGGAACTCGGTCACCGCCAGAAAAACAAGCTCTTTCTTTCCGGGTGTCTGCTCGTGGAAATGGTGGGGGCCAGGAGGAGGTGGAAAGCCTCTGGAGGATTCAGAGGCTTCCTTCTTAGGTAAGTACAGTGGTTTGCAAAAGTACTCGGCCCCCTTGAAGTTTTCCACATTTTGTCATATTACTGCCACAAACATGAATCAGTTTTATTGGAATTCCACGTGAAAGACCAATACAAAGTGGTGTACACATGAGAAGTGGAAAAAGCATTAAGGGTTGCATACATAACTTGGAATTCTATTTCAAAAACTTTATTGCCTAGCATGATAAATTACTGGAATTTGTCAACGAACAACACCTTTCCCAAACAAACAATGAAGGGAAAAGGCATGTGCTTTGCATTGCTGCTCTTTTCCCTAATGTACAGTATACATGAGCTTGAATACCTAGGCTGCTGGTATAGATGAAGGTCCTGGCTGTGTCACTAGAGATTAGGGCCATCCTGTCTTTCTCGACTGATGTCAGGTTGGCTGAGATGAAGGGCATTCCCAGGCACTGAGCCAATCTTCTGGGTCTTCTGAGAGGCCCATGACATTTGTAAAATACAAGTTTGTTATTTGACGGAGAAAATCCAATATAAGATTCTTTTGAAAAAAAAAGGAAGCCTGGTTATAATTAATCTGTGTGAACACTTTGTATTCCTAGACTAAAATAACAATTCATCTTTGTAATATGTTTGTCTGTTATTGTCTCACAGGACCTGAAGGCTGTAACTTATTTATTTATCATCTCCCCCAAGAGTTTGGGGATAATGAACTAACACAAATGTTTTTGCCCTTCGGAAACATCATTTCATCCAAAGTATTTATGGATCGAGCGACCAATCAGAGCAAGTGTTTTGGTGAGTTTCAAACGTAAAACATTTTTCATAAAGTGCACCTTACCACAAGGTGAACTGGATTGCTTTTATGTTTCAGTAACATCATACTAGGGATGAGGGAGCAAAATTGTCACGCTCAGTCTTACGGCAAAATGGTCCCAATCTCGCTTAATGTAGCCACACACCATACAAGTTTTTAAATATCTTTTCAATTCAAGAATTGCAATAATTTTTTCCCGACCATTTGTAACATTATTAAAAACCTGACCAATGTACCACACACATATGTTCTTTTTTCCTCCAATTATGAAAAAAAAAAAGTTGAAAATGCTGATAAAATTGCTTGGGTCGGTACATCAAGAAATTTACAATCTACTATTCAATTTATATAAAAATTGATCAGAAAAACCACAACACTCAACACTCCCAATCTTCTTTTATCAAAGAAAAATGGGAAATTCAATCACATTTTTATTGAATTGCTGTGAAATTAGATAATTTTATTGTATCATGTGGCCACCTTTAGTGAGATTCTAGCAAGATCAGCAGTCAATTCTTGCCATGAAGTCACATTAGGTGAGAACAAAAGTTTTCCGCAAAAATGTTAGTACGATCTTTCCATCGATTTTAGCCCTTAACCTTCCTGTTGGTAACGTTCGGGGTAAGCCGCGCAGGAGGTTTTCTCCGGCCCTGCCGGGCCGATTTTCTTAATTTTTTTTTTGCTGGCCTGCGCCCGATCGCCGCTATCCGTTGCGGCGCGCGGGCCCCCCCCCCCCAGACCCTGTGCGCTGCCTGGCCAATCAGTGCCAGGCAGCGCCGAGGGGTGGATCAGGACTCCCAATGACGTCACGACGTCGGTGACGTCATCCCGCCCCGTCGCCATGGCGGCGGGGGAAGCCCTCCAGGAAATCCCGTTCTTTGAACGGGATTTCCTGATCGGAGATCGCCGAAGGCGATCGAAGAGGGCGGGGGGATGCCGCTGAGCAGCGGCTATCATGTAGCGAGCCCTGGGCTCGCTACATGATTTTAAAAAAAAAAACTGCCGCGCTGCCTCCTGGCGGAATTTTTCATACCGCCAGGAGGGTTAAAGCAGTCTAACACCCAGCATTACAACTTTGCTTTAAAAGATTGCTTACAGCTTAGAAACTATTATGGCAGATTTTTTTTTTAGCAGAAATTCACTGAATGGGTTAAACATAACATTTTAGTTTTGCATTTAACTAGAAATCTGCATCCATGCTGAGGTTTAGTTACAAATGTATCTTTGTTTGGAATGCAAATAGACCTCTGAAAAGCCTGTCTGGGAAGCCCTCTGTTCTCTCTCAGAGAGGTGTTTGTTTATTTACATTGTAAATAGATACATTTGTATCTAATAACCTCAGCACGGAGGAGGATTTCTAGCTAAATGCAACACTAAAATGTCATGTTTGATCCATTCAGTGAATTTCTGCAAAAAAAAAATCTGGCATAATAGTTCCTAAGCTGTAAGCAATCTTTTAAAGCAAAGTTGAAATGCTGGGTGTTGGACCACTTTAACCACTTAAGCCCAACTGGATGAACATTCTCGTCCAGCTGGGCTGCGCGCACTCCCACAGGCCGTTAGCCCAGCTATCAATGAATGGGATTAATGGGATTATAGATCCCATTCATTGATCGAAGCCCCCCCCCCTCCCCCGTAGAAAACCCGACAGCCTCTTAACAGATTCACAAAAAGTTTCCCGTCCTCCTAATGCATCCTGGAAGCCTGATCATACACTTCCAGGACTTTTTGACTGTGGCCATCTTGTGGTAACTACACCCACATCTATTTTTTTATTAAACAAATGCATTATTTTATATTTAAAATTAGCTGTTTACCTCCAGAAACCACAAATTACCCAAATAAAATTTTTAATAAAAAAAAAAAATACAATTAAAAAAACAAACAAACAACATAAATAGTTACCTAAGGGTCTGAACTTTTTAAATAAGCATGTCAAAGGAGTGTATTAATATAATTTTTTAAATTATGGGCTTGTAAATAGTGATGGACGCAAATTGAAAAAATGCACCTTTATTTCCAAATAAAATATCGGCACCATACATTGTGATAGGGACATAATTTAAATGGTGTAATAAGCGGGACGAATGGGCAAATAAAATAAATGGGTTTTAATTACAGTAGCATGTATTAATTTCAAACTATAATGGCCAAAAACTGGGAAATAATGATTTTTTTTCAATTTATTTCTTAATATTCCTGTTAAGTGTCTAGCCTCACCTTCTTTTAACCTCTTGAGGACCATGGTGTTAAACCCCCCTAGTGACCAGGCTATTTTCTACTTAATTGGCCACTGCAGCTTTAAGGCCAAGCTGCATGGCCGCACAACTCAGCACACAAGTGATTGTTGTTGTTTTTTTGGGTTTTTTTTTTATATTTCTAATATTATATTCTAATATTTTTTAATATTTCTTACTATTTTTTATTATTTTTTTTCTAACCCCTCCCTCCCCCCAGCCGGCCAATCACGGCGATCGGCTGTCATAGGATTCTGCCTATGAGAGCCGATCGCTCTCTTGTCCCCCAGGGGGACAGCCGTGTCACATGGCGGTCCCCAGTACAGCGCTGCTGCTGATCGCAGAGCTGTACATGTAAATACACGTTTCGCCGTGTAACAGTCTTCCGAGCGGCGATCAGAGACTGAAGGTGGAGCTCTGCTCAGCCCACCAAGCAGGAGATGCACGCGATCTCCTGCAAACTGCTGCCCTAGGACTTTACAGCGATCGGCGTTAGGCGGTCCTGGGGCTGCCGCCACGGCCACGCTTGTTGGCGTGACACGGTCGGCAAGCAGTTAATGACCAATCCTACTATAAAATAAATAAATCCGCTCTCCCTCCATTAATGCAGGGGTTCCTTGAGATCCAAAACATACAGTGGTGTGAAAAACTATTTGCCCCCTTCCTGATTTCTTATTCTTTTGCATGTTTGTCACACTTAAACGTTTCTGCTCATCAAAAACCGTTAACTATTAGTCAAAGATAACATAATTGAACACAAAATGCAGTTTTAAATGATGGTTTTTAATATTTATTGAGAAAAATAACTCAAAACCTACATGGCCCTGTGTGAAAAAGAAATTGCCCCCTGAACCTAATAACTGGTTGGGACACCCTTAGCAGCAATAACTGCAATCAAGCGTTTGCGATAACTTGCAACGAGTCTTTTACAGCGCTCTGGAGGAATTTTGGCCCACTCATCTTTGCAGAATTGTTGTAATTCAGCTTTATTTGAGGGTTTTTTAGCATGAACCACCTTTTTAAGGTCATGCCACAACATCTCAATAGGATTCAGGTCAGGACTTTGACTAGGCCACTCCAAAGTCTTCATTTTGTTTTTCTTCAGCCATTCAGAGGTAGATTTGCTGGTGTGTTTTGGGTCATTGTCCTGCTGCAGCACCCAAGATCGCTTCAGCTTGAGTTGACAAACAGATGGCCGGACATTCTCCTTCAGGATTTTTTGGTAGACAGTAGAATTCATGTTTCCATCTATCACAGCAAGCCTTCCAGGTCCTGAAGCAGCAAAACAACCCCAGACCATCACACTACCACCACCATATTTTACTGTTGGTATGATGTTCTTTTGCTGAAATGCTGTGTTACTTCTACGCCAGATGTAACGGGACACGCACCTTCCAAAAAGTTCAACTTTTGTCACGTTGGTCCACAAGGTATTTTCCCCAAAGTCTTGCCAATCATTGAGATGTTTTTTTAGCAAAATTGAGACGAGCCTTAATGTTCTTTTTGCTTAAAAGTGGTTTGCACCTTGGATATCTGCCATGCAGGCCGTTTTTGCCCATTCTCTTTCTTATGGTGGAGTCGTGAACACTGACCTTAATTGAGGCAAGTGAGGCCTGCAGTTCTTTAGATGTTGTCCTGGGGTCTTTTGTGGCTGCTCGGATGAGTTTTCTCTGCGCTCTTGGGGTAATTTTGGTCGGCCGGCCACTCCTGGGAAGGTTCATCACTGTTCCATGTTTTTGCCATTTGTGGATAATGGCTCTCACTGTGGTTCGCTGGAGTCCCAAAGCTTTAGAAATGGCTTTATAACCTTTACCAGACTGATAGATCTCAATTACAGTACTTTGTTCTCATTTGTTCCTGAATTTCTTTGAATCTTGGCATGATGTCTAGCTTTTGAGGTGCTTTTGGTCTACTTCTCTGTGTCAGATAGCTCCTATTTAAGTGATTTCTTGATTGAAACAGGTGTGGCAGTAATCAGGCCTGGAGGTGACTACAGAAATTTAACTCAGGTGTGATAAACCACAGTTAAGTTATTTTTTAACAAGGGGGGCAATCACTTTTTCACACAGGGCCATGTAGATTTGGAGTTTTTTTTCTCACTAAATAATAAAAACCATCATTAAAACTGCATTTTGTGTTCAATTATGTTATCTTTGACTAATAGTTAACGGTTTTTGATGAGCAGAAACATTTAAGTGTGACAAACATGCAAAAGAATAAGAAATCAGGAAGGAGGCAAATAGTTTTTCACACCACTGTAATTTTAGTGTGTCCTCCAGGGTAAAAAGGGTTGAGAAAGGCTTTGCTGTAAAAACAAACATCAATAGTAAAATGATTGTAAATAGAATTGTTTTAACTTCTATTTACAATCCTTTTTCAATCAAATGTGCCAGTTTCATAAAACTGATTTGCAAGATTCTCGGAAGTTCGATGGCTATCTTGCAAAACTGCCAGTGACTGTTTTGCTCATCCCTGCGTCATACCCCAAATATTGTTGTGCACAGGTGAGTAACTAGATGGGAGCAGCACCTGTGATCGCAGGGGGACCCAGAGCTGTGTGGGGGGGGGGGGACTAATAAAATCCCCTTCCTCCGATATAGGGGACTTTACTTTAGATCAGGTGTTTTTGTGGCTACACTTGTTATGGGTTTGAAGATCATGATGGCCACACTTGTTTTTTGATCCTTATGAGATGGGCCCCAAGGCCGTGAAGAGCACCAATAGAAGGTAAGGGAAGGAACATTGGGGGCCCCATCAAAGTTTTTCTGGGGGCCCCATGTATTGTAGTTACGCCACTGGTTGTGACTCAGTAATTTAAATGTCATTTGATTATCAAACTCATATGTTCTTTTCACTTCCAAACTTTTCTCTTTCACCCCTTAGGATTTGTTAGTTTCGATAATCCATCAAGTGCTCAAACAGCAATCCAGGCCATGAATGGCTTTCAGATAGGAATGAAAAGGCTTAAGGTCCAGCTAAAGAGACCCAAGGACACAAGCCAACCCTATTGACTGAATTCAGGCCGATAGTCCCCTCCTGATCATACAGGTAAATCTTCTTTTTACAAATGTCTTGTTTTATTTAACCACCCACTTTCTCATCAAAGTAATATTAGCCTTAATACCTCCCAACTTGCTGTCTTGCTTTGTCATAAACATCTTTTCACTTTTTGTTTTTCATACTGCAGGTACACAATGGACCTTTGACTTCTAAAACCTTCCCCATAGGATTATGGGGAAAGAAGACTTATTCCTTCTAAACACTCCCTCCCACCCCTGAGCCTCATGACCTTTGTCCCTCACCCACACCCAAGGACCAAATAAAGGTGGCTATGGGGAGGAGAAACAAGAACCAAGCTACCTAAACACAAGGTTGTGTCTTGTGAGTGTTCTATGTCTGTCTGCTGAACGCCCAAGAAACACCACCGCTGATGGAACAAACTTGCACCTGATGACCTCCTTCAAATGACCAAATACATGAGGGGATACGGGGTGATAATCATACCGGAGACCCTTCAGGTGGCAAACCCCCACCATAAGAGTGTCTACTGATTTGCAGTGCAAAGAACTATATGTTTACGTATTTATATGAACATATCTATTTATTGGGGAGGCCCAGTGCAACACGCCACATCCCTTCCACTGCCAGAGGGCCAAGCAATGAGGGATGTTGTTACAAAATGCTATATTTTCAGTTTTAGGTTTTCTTTTTGGTTATTTGCGGAGGACAGGGTGTTCTGGGTGGGCAGGAGTGGAGCTCAGCAGAGTTCAAAGGTCATGTTTACAACCCCCCCCTCCCCCCACCCACAGGGAAGTTTTCATTTATTTCTGCTGCTCATACACCTGGCCCCCCAGAAAAAGGGCTGGACTTTTGCATCTGCTCCAAACCCTGTTCTGCATCTTTCAGGACTGGGAAAGATTTAACCTTTCAGTGTTGTTGTGTGGAGAAACTACATGGGAAATGCCGACTGATGATCATGCCTCATTCTCACAAGAAAGTTTACCACCTTGCCTACCCAACCTTGCTTTGTAATAATAAGGAGTTGAATGGTCTCGTTTACTAGAGTGGTCAGACACTTAGCATACCATAGGATCTCCCACACAAGTAAATGAGTATGTGCAGATTTTTACACTAATGCCAAGTGTTTTCCCCAAACTGACACAAGTGTTTATTTTCTGTTTAGAGCCAGATCAGTGACTGCTCACCAGAGGGCTCCTGGCTCTGTCATAATTAGGGAAAGATCCTTTCATCAATGTGATTATAAAGGCTACATAAGACAGATTGACCTCTAGTCAGCCATGTTAGCATACATCAGCATTGACATCACAATTGTCTCATAGAGCAACACACAGTGTAATGAAATGTTTTTCATTCCACTCAACATCCATGTAACCCACTTCAAGGGTTCAAACACATAACCAAAAAAAGATAAATTCACATAGAGTGCATTGCTACCAGCATTTTATTCTGTTTCCAGATACTTCTGTGGCTATTCAACTGATGACTGTAATGTTGGATCGAAAAGTCTGTATAGGCCTTGCATCACTAAAACTTCCAGCATGGTGCAATAACTCAGACCTGTCCAACTCCAACTTGATGGACCACACCTTTCCTAATTCAGTCCCATCAATTAATTTGAGCTGTGCTAAAAATGTGTGAGGACGTCGGCCCTTGAGGGCTGGAGTTGGACAGCCCTGCGATAATGATTGTTGCACAGGTCACATAAATACATTCCATTTAAGATTAAAGGATAAGTGAACTTATAACTTAATGTTCCATTATGTTAATGTCAGGCCTGGTAAAAAGAAAAAAAAATGCAGTCCTTATGTGGGAGCTGCCTTGGCCTGTTTGCTCTCAGCAGAGGGAGAGTATGCCTTGTCTCTTACTTTGCAAGTATCAGTAGAGGGGCAGGGGTAAGGCATGAGTGGTGCTTATTACCTTACCAGAGGGAGTAATGGGTAGAGCTACAGGCCCCACCCATGCCTAGCTTGATATGAAAGGAAACCATACACTATACTATTTTTGGTAGATTATGTAAACCATGCATATCTTTCAGATATTAAGTCAGATTTATGAAACTATGGTACATGTACATTTTAGCGTTTAGGCAAATTATGTAATGGGTGTTGTTCAAATGGTACAATTTGTGTTATGTACACGCCCCACACATTGCCTGTATAACTTGCGCTATGCTAGTCATGCAACGTGTGCATTGCGTACATACCACAACTTGTGCTATTTGCGCAACACTCATTACATACCTTGTGTAGACCTTGTACACACATACATTTTACCATAGTTTTGTTAATCTGACCCATTGACTGTTTACCAGCTCTACCACTTTGCTTTATTAGACATGAGGTAAGATTTCCACAGAAATCTTCTCTAATATCAAGCTTATCCCCAAAGCTGCTAGCTTTGTACTACTTGAGGACGTACTGCTGTGGCCTGCACCATCCATTTCCGCTTGTATCTTTTTGAGCAAACAATAGGCCAATGCACTCATTATTTGATTGTAATTTCACTCATAATATCGATCTTAAATGCCATTATTTTAATATATTTTCATTAGATTTGATCTTTATGTGGACTCTAACATCAGCTTAACCTGAGGCCATACCTGAGGTAGAAGGAAACATCTGGATAATCCAGAGGCTTCCTGTGTCCTACTCGCCCCCGTCACTGCGCACGAACCCTCCGAACATATCCGATAAGAGCTTATCAAAGATGTTCTCATGACCACGCTCCACACGGGTGTACTTCACTTGCATGAGTATGGCCATGCCTGCGCACTAAGCCAAAGCCACTCAGCCATAAGTGGGTCCTATGACCGTGCACGAAGAGGAGCGTGGCTGTGAACTTTCAGAGGGGCCCGGGCAGCAGCAGTGGGGTCGAGGAGGAGGTGAGAAGCTTCTGGATAATTTAGAGGCTTCCTGCCTTTTAGGCAAGTATCCATTTTTTTATTTTAAAAATGCCTCAGGTTTGCTTTAAAGATGTTGAGTAATATATGGGTATCCTAATACTTGCAAAGGCAGATATAGAAGATCCTCTCCTCTGCTGAATGTGCTGCTGGAGAGCAGTCTGTGGGAGTTGCTGGAGGCACTGATAAGCAGCTCCTGTGTAGGCCCCATTTATTTATTATTTACTAGGCCTTTCATTAGGATTAGGGATGCCAGTGAGATGCTACATCTGATGGGTCCATTCCCAAGCTGCATAAAATGTTGATCAACTCTGAATTATTAGCATCTCATTGTCTACTCCTAATTAGGATTTATACACACTGTAGAAGCTGATCTACTAAGCACTAGTTGAACAGCAGCATGCAGCCAAAAGTGTAAGCTGTGATAACTAAATGTGAAGGCTGGGCAGTGCAATGGCTAGCGATGCCACCGCTGACAGCAGGGGTGTTCCCAAGAGCATGTGCAGTGCATCAAGAGTGGGAAAAAAATCTTTTAAAAAAATATATAAATTTAACAATAAAAAAAATTCCTAAGCCCCATTACCCTGTTCCTCGTGAAGGCTGAAGAATTGCCGACCCCTGAGGTATACCAACCAACATAGGCAATCTGCAGAAGAAAAGAAGGGAAAGGGACTTCCCATCCCCCCCCCCCCCTATGCAGTTTGCCCTTGTCATATATTATGGAGAAGGGGTGCATCCCCACCTCATGCTGGTGGGTGGGGTATTATCCCCATGTATGTGTGTGTAGGCCTTGTGGGGGCTTATTCTGAAATCTGAATACCCCTTTGAATAATAAGGATCCCCCCAGATGTCTGCACTCTCCCAAGTAAATAGCTAATAGTGAGTCATTTTTGAATTTCCCGTTGCAACCTACCATTGGTCCATGGTGCAGACCAATAGGACATCTGTGCAAAAATCTTTAATAAGCCACCAGCAGGAAATTCAACATTAAAAATTTGCCACCTATAATTTATATTGGTTAATTTAGAACAAAACTATGCCATCAGTATCCTTTGTTTCTGGATCAACCAGGTACAAAGGAAATCATGGGCATTTTAATTTATTATTTTTAAAATAATATTTAATTTTTATTTATTTTAATTAAAATCTTGATTTTTTTTTTTTTATTTTTTTTTTATGATAAATAGGTAAATGGGATCAAAAACCTATTTGTTAAGGGGTAGACACCTGGGGTTTCCATTGCTATCTCAAGAACAATATATAAAACCTGTCCCCCCCACACTGTAAATGTGTAAGCACAGTAGCTTTGCCTGCTATTGGGCATGGTCAGGTGAGCACTGCATCACTGCATATGGCTGGGATTCAGTTTAGTGCAGTACCATGCGACCATTGCCAGCCACTTTGTAAATGTGCATGTGCCAGTTTTATAGTACTTTATTGGATCAGCTTCCCGAGTTATAAATACAGTTATCCTTTAATTTAGATAGCACAGAGAAAATAATTAATTATTAGAGTCATTTCATTTGGCAAAAATGTATAATATTGCGTTTTTTAAAAAGAGATGCGAACAGATTGCAAAGTGTTGTTGTCCTTATACTTAAGTGTGTTTAGAGTAGTGCCACAAATACTCTTACGAGACTAAACCAGTTCAGATTATAAAATGACTCCACTACTTTGTATGCTGTACTCAGTATGTGCTGATGTGCTGAGAAGAGCTACACAGAAAAGATAAGCAGTGCAGACAAACTTAAAAAAGGAAGACTTTAAAAGCTGTAGGTAAAATGCATTTCTAAAATTATTCAAGCAGAACCAGCACACACTGTAACTAGTTTACTATCAGTAGAGACCTGTATTAGGTTGGGTACCCGCAGGTTAGCAGAAATGTGGGTTGGGTATTGGTAACCGCATTGTAATTGATTGCGGGTCTGGTGCAGGTAGACAGTATTGTGGGTCAGGTCGGATGTGGGTAGTGAAATAACTAGTGTTATGATGATAGCTAGTATAATGCAGCGGCTTCCAAAAGTCTGGAATCAGGGCTCTTTCTATGCATGTTTTCTTTTTTACAGGTAAAGCCTCCCAGGGGTGGATCATTCAGAAGGCAACTTAGGCAAGTTCCTAGGGCCTGGAGAGAGTCTAGGGGCCTGATCGATGCTGGCCACCACCAAGTCTTTCCAAAAAACCCAGATGGGCCCAAAGTTGTTACTTGCCTAGAGCCACATGTCACCTTTATACGCCTACCCACCCTCAGCATGTTACCAGCCTCCTCTTTTCCAGGCTCAGTGCTGTCTGCAGGAGAGAGGGCCTGAGTGGAATTGACCGCAATGGAATTCCATCTACCAAAGCTAGGAGGAGGGGAATCTGCCATTTCCTGTGCAGCATCCTCAGAGGGTGTAGGGGGCAGAGTGCCTGTGTTGTAAGCTGGGTTTGCACAGATACTGCTGTGAGATGTGTCTCATAATAATGTATACAGTAGTTTCCTGACTATGGCTAGCTATACACAGGTTGATTTATGTGCAATCGACAATCAATGTGATTTTTGCAAGTCAGTTACTTGTCCTGTCAAATGTAAAGCCATCGATCATAGAAACACATGGAAATCGATGTACAGTTGATTCTGTAGTGACTATTGAACACCACAGCGTATGTGTGCATCCTTTTAAAACTAATTGAGCACAAATCAGTGATACTGTGATACCAAGAGCGCACAGAGCAGGCCCAGTATGGTCTGTGTCTGCACAGTACACTCCTGGTGACATCAGCGGGAGTGAGGACATGGCAACGCAGGCGCAGTGGTTTTCTGACTTTAAAGTCAGAAATTCCAGAAGTGAACTGGAGGCGGGGCCGGAGCATCGGTGAGTGGCTGCGCCAACACAGGATGTCTGCGGGGGACCATTAGAAGCCCCGGGTAAGTTCAACTCATTTTCCCCGACCCCCCTACAGTATCCCTTTAAGAGAACTGAAAAACCCATGTGATACTTTTAAAATTGAGAGAAATTTACTGACCTGCCCACTCAATTTTTTTTAGAACCGGTTGTAGTTCACTTGCCAGTATAACCCCCTCTTACCTGATAGGTTGCTGCTGCCCCCCTAATGACTTAACCTAAGCTACCCTTTAATATAATCTATGCCTAATGTTAGCCTCTCTTCCTTGTAAATGTTCCCCTCCAATGCCCTAACACTAACCACACTTCATAGTATTAATCCACCATCCCTAGTGCCTGACCCTATCCTTTCCCCTAAATATAAAGTCCAACCATAATGCCTAACTCTAACCCTCCTAAAAATAATACTTAACTCTAACCGATAAGTTCCTCCAACCATCCAACGATGCCTGAGGTGAACCAGTAGGAAGGTATTGATAGTTTTGGGGGATGAGAAGGACAAGTTAGGGGTAGTGTGACAATTTGACTAGTGTTAGGTTCAGTTCTAACTTAGTCTAGTCATTAGTTAGGTTTAGATAAAACTATTAGGCGATGTTAGAATTACAATGTTTTGGTAGGAAGGTTAATGTTAGAGATAGTTTTAAAAGGCTAAGGTCAAGATAATGTGATTGGTTGCAGTTTGTATTAGGGTTTTTGTAGTCACAGTGTTAAATGGTTAGTGCTGTCAGGGGTAGGGAGGCCACAGTTAACAGGAGGTTAAGGTTAGTGTCAGGCATTGCGTAGGGCGAACTTTAATACCTGAAATGGTCTAAATTAGGCAGTTGCAGTCAGAGTAGTCAAGTTGTGTTCTTATTCTTAGGTTTTGATGTTCCACATTAAACCACTGAATTGAAATTTCAGTCCCAAACCAGCCCTGGTAGGGGTAAGACAATGCTTAGGACACCAAAATAGCCGAAACTGGGGGTCAGGTGCAGTTGGAAGCAGGCTGCAGGTGCAGGTCTGAAAAATCTCTATCAGTATAAATACAGACTTACCGTGTATGATGTAGGGAACACACCAGTATTAACAAATGAAGCTATAAATAGCAATGCAGACATATTGGATTCATGTTCAGGGCACCATTTTAATATATTTTAAGCACACTTAAGTATAAATACACTAACACTAAAAACATAGAACCATCCATTAAAATTTGAATAATTTATTAACTTTGATGAAATCATTTAGTGATAATGTCAGAGCAAGACAACACTTTCCTCTCCATCTGGCAATTAAATACAGTATTATGAATTGAATTTTGACAAAAGAAGACTGGCCCATTCAATGTATATGGTTTTGGGCCTCTTTACACCTGTACACATTAATATGCACATTGATTTTATCATGCAGTTATACATGGGAAGCTGTGTGCTTTAATATGCATACATGTGAGCAAGCTGTATAGCGTAATTGCTAGCGCACCAATGGCTGTAGACGTGCAATAATCCCCTCTGGAGTCACAAGATACTGTCATTCACTCCATACGATTTGCACCATCTAAAAACGGTTCTTTATTAGCCTTTTTTAAAAAGTTCACAGCATTTTAAAATTCCATCTGTGGGCAAGTCAAAAATGATGACGCGCAGGCGTTTCGGGCCATTCTCGGCCCTTTTTCAAATCAGGACCCAAATCTGTCTTGATTTGAAAAAAGAGCGAGAATGGCCCGAAACGCCTGCGCGTCATCATTTTTTACTTACCCACAGATGGAATTTTAAAATGCTGTGAACTTCTAAAAAAGCCTAATAAAGAACCGTTTTTAGATGGTGCAAATCGTATGGAGTGAAATACATGTGAGCGAGCCACATAGAAATGAATGGGATTTCTACAACAAAACGCATGCAAGTAAAGGACAAGTGTGAACAGGATCTGAGACAGTATTTCTAGTAAAAAATTTAGATAAGTCTGAAGCACAATATATATGAATGAGCCAGGATAAGTATTTAAATTGCAAGTATAAGCAGAGTAGACAGCCATTTTATCTTTTAAATGTAAAAATCAGACACAATGAAGACGCTATCTAGTTGTAATGTCATTGGCCGTTCCCAGAACATTGGTTCAGCCAGTAAAATGGCTGCCTATGCTGTGCAGCTGATGACTGAATTTACGTTACTGGAATGGTGTAAAGCACATTGGCATGTGAAAGTTTTATTCTCTGCTAAGTTAAAACTTGTACGTCCAAATGCATTTTTTGTTTGACTTTTTAAGCAGCAACAAATCATTTAGCCCATGTACATAATGTATTATTGAGGAAATCCACGTGGGGGTGGGGGGTGTTTAAGGATATGTAGGAGAAGTTAGAGGTGAGCTTTATATAGATGGATTAGAGTAGTGTAGCACCCACAAGGCACAGGGTACAGTGGTCAGTGGTAATCTCTAGTATTCTTTGGATGGCCTTTGGTTTGTAGTGGAAACCAACAAGGTTTTGCTGAAGTCTTCACTCTCCACGGTGTGCCAGCTAGTAATGAGGTAACAGCCTACCCCAGGAACAAGGGGTCGTTGCATCTGTGGTCACTTGTAAATACCATTTTTATACTTCAGACATTCCTTATCTCAGATGTGAAAAGACGAAGCCCTGGTTAAGCACAAGGAGAAGGGGGGGGCTTCTGGGCTTGTTTTACCTCTCCTGATTCTTTAACATACAATTACCACTAATTATCAGTTACTCTCTTCTTCTCTAAATGGATGACAGCATTGCCAAGTGCAGGTTTCCAGATGGATGACACTGTTACCCTTCTCTAGATAAGAGTATCTTCCTCCTACCCATACTAGCTGTTGCAGGGTCTCTGAGAAGCACTATGTGTATATATAGACATAAGAATATATTTGTGCTGCAGAGGATTACACAGATTACTTGTAAAATCTATTTTCCACTGTCAGATGGGCCACATTTGTGTTGATTAGTTATTGAAGTCCTGAACGCTATAAGCCAGGTTTTTACCAGATGAACAAAAATACTGAGGCTTGTGGCTTAAGCATTGACCTTAAATTGCAGATACAAGTAAAATATATTAAATAAATTATACAGGATGTTTCACAAGAATGAAAGCACAGTTTTACCGTGGGAAAGCAGATGAAGGAAAGCGGTTAAATCAACTATTTCACAATGATCTGTTTCAAATCAGCCTCCACAGCTGCCATTGGCATTAGCTTACTGATTGTGACCAATGGATTCCAATGTTGCCAGCGACATGAGGAGAAAATCTTCAGGGCTGTCAGTGATTAATCACCATATCATACTGAGTGCTGATTTGACACCCACGGATCAGGCAGCAATCGGGCATGTGCCTCATGTCTTTGTTCGGGCAACAAGAGCTTTCTCTGCATCACAGCCTCTTCATACCTCACCCGGACCGCACATTCCCTGGGTGTGTATAAGATTATATCTGTGACAGAAAAATCCAGGTGTTCAGATCAGCTGCCGTTTACAAGAGAATTAAAAGCTAATTCTTAAAGTTCAGCGTCTGCCTACTTCAATTCTTGTTTCATGATACAAGTAACAGTGTGTGTGCATGTGTGCGTGTGCGCATGTGTCTCTATGGGCTTGATTCACTAAGACAAATAGCATGCCTTATCAGAGTTAACATGCCTTATCAAAGTTAATACACCTTATAAGAGTAGCATAGCGAGCGCTACAAACGTATGCCTGCTAATTGGCAATGACGAGAGCATCCGCCAATCAAAGAGCGGGGATAACGTCCTTTAAAGTGATTGGACCCACAGGGGGTCAGGGCAGGACGAATGGAGCTCTCTTCATTGCCAATTAGCAGGCATGCGTTCATACCGCTCGCTATGCTATTCTGATAAGGCATGTTAACTCTGATAAAGTGTGTAAACTTTGATAAGGCGTGTTAACTTTGATAAGGTGTGTTAACTCTGATAAGGCATGCTATTTGTCTTAGTTAATCAAGCCCTTTGGCTTCACTTCACTAAGACACGTTCAGTAAAAAATAAAGGGTCAGTTAAATTACAGCAATCCGCATCCTAGACTTTTTTTTCCGGATTCACAAAGTTTTTCACACATGTGGTAATAGTTTGGTAATTTACTGAAAAACTGCAGGACAGTTCACTAAGATTTTTACCTCATGCGGTATTTCATTTGGTATTTTATGGAATGATGCAGTATTTCATTGGGTATTTCACGGAACATTGCAGGGCATGGAAAATGGATGAAAGATGTGATACAAATAGCTTTTTTTTATTATACTGAAAAGTAAAATGCAAGTCCAAGGTGTGGTGTATAAAATTAACATAAAATATGTAACAGCTCAAAGACCTTAGTATCTTATTAACCATTTTAAATTCTACACAATAAATAAGGAAAATATGTTTCTATTATTAACTTTCTTATTTTCCTAAATTGTTTAATGACGGTAGTTTTCTCCTTTTCTGTGCTCTGTTTCCTCCCTTCTATAATTTGCAGAATGGATGTTTGTTATCTTACTGACTACAGCTCCAGGCTGGAGATCGAATGCGTTTCACTTGTTTTACCGCATGCACTAATCTTTGTGATTGACATTTATGAGGTATTTACCTCACAAGTCAGTAATTTACATCACTAGTCGAAAAGTTCAGTTTTCCATGCGGTAACGGTCTTGGTGAATTGACATGTCACAAAATCTTCAGTAAAATCAGTTGTTTTCTGCTTTACCACTTGTGGTAATGCATAGTGAATTGAAGCCTATGTCTATGTTTGTATGCACTCTACATGATGTTGCTGCAAATTATTCCTGTGCCCTGACCGGCATCGATTCTACATGCACGTAGATTTCAAAATATTGGTCCCAGTGCACAGAAACATGAAGACCATCAGTACACACACACAAAAAAATTACTGCCTTGCCCTTTTGAAACATTCAATAAGGTGTTTATTAATGCAAACGTATAGTGAAAATAAATTGATGAGATAAACAATTGTAGTTATAGTCCTACTTCTAAACAAACTTAATTGGAATCCCACAGTCTTATTTTTGCATTAAAAAGTGAAAAATGTAGGTTTAAGTTTTGACTATACATGCGGGTAATGTTTCTATGTTATTCAGCTCTCGCACACCGAAAAGTCTTGAACTATTGAAGTTATGTGTTTTTTTCAGCCACACAGAGTTTTGCAACCTCTGGTTGGTTATGCAGGTTATGCTGAATAGTAATCTTACTGTCCTGACTACAGAGAAACTGTGACTTAGAGCCTTGAAGCCTTAAAGTGAATCTGAAGGCAGTTTGAAAAAATAAATACATACTTACCTAAGGAAAAGGATAACTTTGGGTCCTAATAAGTCTTCCGTTCCTCTCCCAGTCCCTATCTGTTTTTTGTTTTTCTAAAAAAAATGGCTTCAGACTCCCGGTAAATAGAACCTGAGCTGGGATATTTTTAGAAAATTGACCACTGCTCCTACGTCCTGCAAAAAAATGGCCACAACCTCGGGAGCACAATGCTGCAGCTCTGGTTCTGGGTGTCTCACACAGTTGTGGGGACAGGCGTTGAAGAGGCGGGGGAAAGACAGAGCTAGCCATTAGAAACAGGCCAATACAATACTTTCCTAATGCTTGAGAGGGTGTTCTGCAGGCGTGCCTTTCCTGCAAGGCAAGCCCCTTCCTCTGTAAGTCTACAGACGAGCTCAATGTCAGTTGATTTGGGGGGGTCACAATGTGGCACATGGGGCCTAGAGCGAGACGAAAGGGACACAGAGGCATGGCATAGAGCAGGGAACATTTTTACCCCCTCCCCACGCCACCTTGGGTACATTTTAAGGGATCATTTTTACTAGGGGTTATATCCAACAATTCCCAGCATGTGAATTTAGACAGGAAATCGCAGGCTGGTCAGGATTTACATGCAGGTAAAAAAAATGTATTGCCGGCTGCATCTCACATCCGCATCCCCATAGCCATGCATGGCTATGGGGATTCGGATGCATTCTGGCACCTGTAAGAAATTGATATTGTTGAAAATATTGTATTTTCAATCGAATATTTGTAAATACAACAATATCTATTTCCTGTAAGTTCTAGGTGGATACCAATTGCATATTAACGACAGTATAAATACATTTTATATTGTATGTGATATTTGCAATGCAGGTACAGACATCAGTGAACTACAGAAAGCAACATGTACAGAATGATTCAACAATATAAAATATAAACCATTAAAAACAATCCTCACAATTATCAATTATCAAACAACCTCGCAAATTGCTTTGCACTGTGTTACTTGAAATAAATTGGCCAGTCAGCCTAAATCCAGGTGGAGACCCAGTCTTTCTGTTACTACATGGTAGAAATGGTGGTCAGTGGCTGAAGTGTCCTAGGTAGGAGAGTATGCTTGCTTGAAAAGATGAGTTTTCAGACTGCGCCTTAAAAGGGTAAGTGTTGGTGAGCAGCAGATGTGTTGAGAGAGGGTGTTCCAGAGTAGGGGAGAGGATTGAGATAAGTATTGTACGCGGGAGTGAAAAGCGGAAGACAGGAGAATATAGTTAGTAGAACAGAGATTGCGTGTAGGATGGTATCTGGAAATAAGTTGATTTAGATAGGAAGGAGCTAGGTTGTAGAGAGTTTTGTAGGCAAGAGTAAATTTGGCCAGTGATGAGCGAAAATGCAAATACAATTTTTGCTTCGACAAGCGAAAATTCGCCCGAATATTTATTGTTTATTTTCGCCTAATGTCCGCGATTTTTGCGTTAAATTGCACAGCCCCCTTACAATCTAGAATCACCACATTGGCAGGGTATGTTAAGGAGAACAGTGGGTATAAGGGGAGAAAAATAATTTTTCGAAAAGATCTTATAGTTTTGGAGAAAAACTATTTTAAATTTAAGATAGGAAATAAGTATACATTTGTTATTTTTTGTTGTTGTTAAACACCTCAATATACATGGTGATTTGAATAAAAACAATTATTATATGAAGTGCACAAGTCAGTATTATTACAGTGGCAGAGGGGAGCAGCGGCTCGGTCAGAGTGACCATCACCCCATAAGTCAGGAGAAGCAGGCAGTGTACATATCCCATGAAATGACAGTGTTGGGGGAGCAGCGGCTCGGTCAGAGTAACCATCACCCCCATAAGTCAGGAGAAGCAGGCAGTGTACATATCCCATAAAATGACAGTGGTAGGGGGAGCAGCGGCTCGGTCAGTGTGACCATCACCCCCATAAGTCAGGAGAAGCAGGCAGTGTACATATCACATAAAATGACAATGATGGGGAAGCAGCAGCTCGGTCAGAGTGACCATCACCCCAATAGGTCAGGAGAAGCAGGCAGTGTACAAATAAAAAAAATCCAGATGCAGATAGGAACATCGGCTTGGATACAGTGACCATGCTTAAAGGACAACTGAGAGGTATAAGGAGGCCGCCAAATGTATTTCTTTAAAACAAAACCAGTTGCTTAGCAGCCCTGCTGGTCTATTTGGCTGCAGTAGTATCTGAATCAAACCAGAAAGAAGCATGCAGCTAATCTTGTCAAAAATCTGACACAAATATCAGAAACACCTGATCTGCTGCATGCTTGTTCAGGGTCTATGGCTAAAAGTATTAGTGGCAGAGGATCAGCAGGATAGCCAGGGAACGGGTATTGCTTAACCACTTGCCGACCGCACGCTTATACCGTGCGTCGGCAAAGTGGCAGCTGCAGGACCAGCGACGCAGTACTGCGTCGCCAGCTGCAGCTTAATTAATCAAGAAGCAGCCGCTCGCGCGAGCGGCTGCTTCTTGTCAAATCACGGCGGGGGGCTCCGTGAATAGCCTGCGGGCCGCCGATGGCGGCTCGCAGGCTAGATGTAAACACAAGCGGAAATAATCCGCTTTGTTTACATTTGTACGGCGCTGCTGCGCAGCAGCGCCGTAAGGCAGATCGGCGATCCCCGGCCAATCAGCGGCCGGGGATCGCCGCCATGTGACAGAAGACAGCCTGTCACTGGCTGCACAGGACGGATAGCGTCCTGTGCAGCCCAGATCTCCGGGGGGAGCAGGTAGGAGAGGGAGGGGGGAGAATGTCGCCGCGGGGGGGGCTTTGAGGTGCCCCCCCCGCAACATGCCAGACAGGAGGAGCGATCAGACCCCCCCTGCACATCATCCCCCTAGTGGGGAAAAAAGGGGGGCGATCTGATCGCTCTGTGTGGCCGCGGATCTGTGCTGGGGGCTGCAGAGCCCACCCAGCACAGATCCAAACAAACAGCGCTGGTCCTTAAGGGGGGGTAAAGGGTGGGTCCTCAAGTGGTTAAATGGTAATAAATATGGCAGCCTCCATATACCTCTCACTACAGTTGTCCTTTAAAGGACAACTGTGGTGAGGAGAATATGGAGGGCTGCCATATTTATTTCCTTTGAAACAATACCAGTTGCTTGGCTATCTTGCTAATCCCCTGTGTCTAATACTTTTAGCCATAGACCCTGAAAAAGCAGTCAGCAGATCAGGTATTTCTGACATTATTATCAGATCTGACAAGATTATGTGCATGCTTGTTTCTGATGTAATTCAGATGCTACTGCAGCCAAATTGATCTGCAGGACTGCCAGGCAACTGGTATTGTTTAACAGGAAATAAATATGGCAGCCTCCATATACCATATAGATTTTTATAATTTCAAGGTTTAAAATATATATTTGTAAAATATCAAAATGTCTAGCAGTGTAAGCAGCTAGTCCCTACTATCTGCAGTGGGAGGTTTGTACTGCTCAGTAATCCAGGATTCATTTAATTTTATAAATGTCAACAGATTTTGTCGACAACCTTGTGCGCTTTTCTGTTACCACCCCTCCGAGAACACTATTGGCTCACTCTGAAAGTACACTGGATGGTGGACAATTTATAAGCTCCAGTGCAAATTCTGCAAGCGCCTGAGAGTGGTCAAACCTGGACACCCAGAATTCCATTGGATCTTCAATTTCTATGGAGTCAGGACTTCTGTATGTCATATAATCCATCACCAAACGTTCCAGTTGTTGTTGGTGGGAACTGACACTGCCATGTGTCTGACTGGCTTGGCGTAGCTGGAAAAAATCTCTCCAAACCAACATCAAATTTCCACCATGGCTGATGCTGGAACTACTGACTGCTCTTTGATGTGTGTTTATGGAATGGCTCTCTGTGAGGGAGCAGGAAAAAATGGCGCACAGCGGCTATGTAACTTTCTGGCGCTCATTGAAAACAACGGTAAACGATATTTACCGTTTTGAAGAGAAACTTTCTGGCGCCGCGGAGAAGAGCAAAGTGAACGTTCATAGAACGTTGTTTCTCGTTTTAAACTTCAATGATCAAGTTGTTAAAACGATTTTTACCGTTTTAAATTTTTTTTAAATGTTATTTTTAGTTCAGTTGTTGCTGTCGCACTTACACATATGACGAAATGTAATGTATTTTTCAAAAACCTTATTTTACAATGTATTACCCTAATTAGTGCCCTGTTCTTCTGTACTCTTTGCTCACGCAGGCACACGGGTATGGGCACTCACGCAGTCTCACCACTTCTTCCTCATGAAGTAGTAATGTATTCGAATCATCTCCGAAATTTTGTGTTTTTTTCTAGCAATAATGACAAATTTAAAGATTGCTTTCACAAAGTAACAAAATGCAATACATTTTATAATTTAAAAAAATTTAAAACTTAAGTGGAATTGAACCCACAACCCACGTATCAGTAATCTGTGTACTTACCGCTACTCTACCTCTTCACTGCATACTTTGTGGATGGTTAGTTTATTTTACTAGTTTGCTGAAGCCTAGTGTCTCGAGCGCCATCTAGTGGTTATTATTTATACATTTTCTTATTATGCCCCTTGTTATTAATGATGCGTTACTACTATATTCGATTGTAAATTTGTAATATCTTTTTTGTGATATATTTTTTTTTTGTAGTAATTGCATTTGTTAGGCTGATTCATTTTTGTCTGTTGTTGAAGTTCAAAACCATAAATATTTAGAGTGGTGGGGGAGAGTGTGAGGTTGTGGTGGGGGAGAGTGTGCGGGAGTAGTTTGGGCTAGGTTTTGGTTTTGTGATAGCGGTGGGGATAGTGTGATGATGTGGTGGCGGAGAGTGCGAGGTTGTGGTGTGTGAGAGTGTGAAGTTGTGGTGGGGGAGAGAGTGAGGGAGTGGTGGTGTAGAGTGTGAGTGAGTGGTGGGGTTAGATTTTGAGGGAGTTGTGGTGGAGAGTGTGAGGGAGTGGTGGTGGAGAGTGTGAGGGAGTGGTGGTGGAGACTGTGAGGGAAGGGAGTGGTGGTGGAGAGTGTGAGGGAGTGGTGGTGGAGAGTGTGAGGGAGTGGTGGGTGAGAGTGTGAGGGAGTGGTGGTGGAGAGTGTGAGGGAGTGGTGGTGGAGACTGTGAGGGAAGGGAGTGGTGGTGGAGAGTGTGAGGGAGTGGTGGTGGAGAGTGTGAGGGAGTGGTGTGGGAGACTGTCAGGGAGTGGTGGCGGAGAGTGTGAGGGAGTGGTGGTGGAGAGTGTGAGGGAGTGGTGGTGGAGACTGTGAGGGAAGGGAGTGGTGGTGGAAAATGTGAGGGAGTGGTGGTGGAGAGTGTGAGGGAGTGGTGGGTGAGAGTGTGAGGGAGTGGTGGTGGAGAGTGTGAGGGAGTGGTGGTGGAGAGTGTGAGGGAGTGGTGGTGGAGAGTGTGAGGGAGTGGTGGTGGAGACTGTGAGGGAAGGGAGTGGTGGTGGAGAGTGTGAGGGAGTGGTGGTGGAGAGTGTGAGGGAGTGGTGTGGGAGAGTGTGAGGGAGTGGTGGTGGAGAGTGTGAGGGAGTGGTGGTGGAGACTGTGAGGGAAGGGAGTGGTGGTGGAAAATGTGAGGGAGTGGTGGTGGAGAGTGTGAGGGAGTGGTGGTGGAGAGTGTGAGGGAGTGGTGGTGGAGAGTGTGAGGGAGTGGTGGTGGAGAGTGTGAGGGAGTGGTGGGTGAGAGTGTGAGGGAGTGGTGGTGGAGAGTGTGAGGGAGTGGTGGTGGAGACTGTGAGGGAAGGGAGTGGTGGTGGAGAGTGTGAGGGAGTGGTGGTGGAGAGTGTGAGGGAGTGGTGGGTGAGAGTGTGATGGAGTGGTGTGGCAAGACTGTGATGGAGTGGTGTGGGAGACTGTCAGGGAGTGGTGGTGGAGAGAGTGAGGGGGTGGTGTGGGAGAGTGTGAGGGGGTGGTGGGGGAGACTGTCTCTCTCTCCTTCTCCCTCTCTCACCCCTCTCTCCTTCTCTCTCCTTCTCTCTCTCCCCTTTTCTTTCTCTTTTTCTCTCCTCCCACCATTCTCTCACTCTCTCTGTCTCTCTCTCCTTCTCCCACTCTCTCTCTCTCTCAACCCGCTCTAATTCTTTCTCTCTTTCCTTCTCTCTCTCCTTCTCTCCCTCTACATCTCTCTCTATCTCCCCTTTTCTCTTTTTTTCTCTCTCCAAACCCCCTTCTCTCACTCCCTCTGTCTCTCTCTCTCTCTCTCTCTCTCTCTCCTTCTCCCCCTCTCTATCTCATTTTTTCTCTCTCTCTCTACTTATCTCTCTATCTCTCTCTCTCCTTTTCTCACTCTCTCTCCCCTTCTCTCTCGCCATCTCTCTCACTCCCTCTCTCCCTCCTCTTCCTTTCTCTCTCTTTCTTACTCTCTCTCCCACTCTCTCATGTATGTGTTACTTACCAAAACAAAAATTTTTATTAGATGTTTTTGTAGCATTGAGCACATTTTCGATGATGTTTTTTTTGGGTGATATCTTACGGCAAAATTATTTTAAATATATAATTAGATTTGAAATTCATTACATGTGTGTTTGTAAAATATTGCATTTTACATATGTTTGTAAAAATTTCACAGTCTGTAATTTTTAAACTTAAAACTTTTAAAAAGATTTGGGGTGATAATTTAATGCTTAAAAACTATTACTTATTTATTACATACACATTTTACAAACAACACCCTGACACTCTCAACCACACCAAAACAACCTCACACTCTCATCTCCCCCACGACACTAAGACACTTTCACCGACAACACCCTCACACTCTCCTATCCAACAACAATCCATCACCACTCCCTCACACTCTTCCCAACACTCCATCACACTGTACACACTTAAATCTATCACCGTCTCCAACAACACTCCCTCACACCCAACACTCCATCACACTCTCCACCAACACTCCCTCACACTAACACCCGACACTCACTGACACTATCCCTCACCACTGCCTACCACTGTAACCCACCACTCCCTGACACTCTCACACACCACTCCCTCACACTCTCCACCACCACTCACTCACACTCCCACTCTCCACCACCACTCCCTCACACTCTCCCCCACCACTCCCTCACACTCTCCCCCATTATCTCACACCACTCCATCAAACTCTCCCCCAACACTCCCTCACACTCTCCAACACCACTCCCTCACACTCTCAACCAACACTGCCTCAAACTCTCCCACAACATTGCCTCACAGTCACACCACTCAACCACACGCTGCCCAAACACAACCGCAGACTCTACCGCACCACTCCCTCACACTCTCCCACAACACTCCTTCACACTCTCCCCCACCACAACATCACACTATCCCCCACCACTCCCTCACACTATCCACCACCACTCCATGACACTCTACCCCACCACTGCATCAGACTCTCCCCCACCACCCACTCGCTCACACACTCCATCAACGCTGCCTGACACTCTCCCCAAACAAAACATCCTCACACTCTCTACCACAACTCACACTCACTCCCAACAATCACTCACTCACACTCTCCCTCAACACTGCATCACACTCTACACCAACACTCACTCATGCACACTCTCCCTCACCACTGCCTAACACTCTACCCACCACTCCCGCACACTCTCCCCCACCACTCTCTCACTCACACTCTCCATCACCACTCCCTCACACTCTCACCCAACACTGCCTGACACTCCCTCACACTCTCCACCACCTATCACTAACACTGTCCCCAACACTGCCTCACACTCTCCACCACCACTCACTCACACACACACACACACACACACACACTCTTCCTCACCACTGCCTACCACTCTCCCCACCACTCCCTGAAACTCCCATCCAATCCCTCAGTACCTACTAATACAAAAATATACATTCCTAACCAATATTACATGAAGAAAACAATCCAAAATTTACATCTTAAGAGAAGTTACAAAAATGAACACTAGATGGCACTGGAATTTTCACACACATATACATATAGCTCGTCATAACTTGGCTTCCGACAAAATAATAACAGTAACAACTCATCACCTCCAGCTGCAGTGCACAGATAGCGCAATGGTAAGGCTTCGGTTTACCATGCTCCGGGTCGTGGGTTCAAATCCACTTATGGTACACATTTTTGGGACTTAACTTTTTCGAAATTTTAATAAGTTTTAAAAACTATACTTAAAATTTTCATTATTTATACAGAAAAAAAAAGGATTACAAAAGGATTAATTGATTACTTGATGACAGAAAAGCAGTGTCATCGCGAGTGTGCCTACGTGAGTGGGTGTGAGAGCTGATGTTTTGCACAGGACAGGACGAGAATTCGGTAAGGACTTCTAAACTACACTTTTTGGCTGCACATTTTAAATGTAAAGGAACATAAATATACAATAAAGTTAAAACGATAAATATTGTTTTAAATAAATTACGTTTTGAGGATTAAAACGAGAAATAGCGTTTGAACAACTTTATCGTTCGTGACCATGCGCCATTTTTTCCCCGGCGCCGCTTTTGACTGTATGCCTCTGTGAGTTCTGGCTGTGCAGGCCCGTTTCTAGGGCCGTGTAGCCGTGCGGCCGCCCTAAGCACTATTGGGAGGGGGGCGCTGTAATGGAGGGGGGAGCCGCAGCGAGGGTGGCCCGACCTCTCCCTCCCTTCCTCTCCCCGGACTGCCCTCCGTGCTCCCCCCTCGGACTGCAGAGTGAGTGCGCAGGGAAGCTCTGTAACTAGCTCCTCTCCCAGGTTCCAATCGCCGCTCACTTGCCACTGGACTCCTCTCTGCATAGCCGGGTATACACACGCTGCTTCCTATTAAACAGGAAGCAGCGTGTGTATCAGCGTCTATGCAGAGAAGATACCGGCATTGGGTGAGCGGCAATTGGAACCTGGGAGGTGAGTAGCTATTTACAGCGCTTCCCTGCGCGCTCACTCTGCAGTCCGAGGGGGGAGCATGGAGGGCGGTCCGGGGAGAGGAAGGGAGGGAGAGGTCAGGCTGCCCTCGCTGCGGCTCCCCCTCCATTATGGGGGCGCACCTACCTACCTCACCTATACTGGGGGGCAGCTACCTAACATATACTGGGGGGCACCTACCTAATCTAACCTATAATGGGGGGCACCTACCTAACCTATACTGGGGGGCACCTACTTACTCTAACCTATACTGGGGGGCACCTACCTAATCTAACCTATACTGGGAGGAAGCTACCTATCTAACCTATACTGGGGGGGGGGAGCAGCTACCTAATCTAACCTATACTGGGCGCAGCTACCAATCTATCCTATACTGGGAGGCAGCTACTTATTTAACCTATACTGGGGGCACTTACTTATCTAACCTGTATTGGGGGCACCTACCTACCTAGCTAGCCTATACAGGTGGCAACTATACTGGCTAGCTATATTGGAGGCACCTACCTAACTAAACTAACCTATACTGGGGGCACCTACCTATCTAATCTATGCTGGGGGCAACTATTCTAGCTACCTATATTAGAGGCACCCACCTAGCTAACTTATACCGGGGGCACCTGCCTATCTAACCTATACTGGGGCAACTATACTGGCTCACCTATGCCTGGCTACCTATACTGGGGGGACCTATAGCTGGCTACCGATACTGGGTTACCTATTCCTGGCTACCTATGCTGGAGGGACCTATACTAAATGCAGCTAGACCTGACTAACCTATACTGTAGGCACCTATACCTGGCTCCGCAGGGGGGTGCAATTTATACACCCTCACCCTGAGTGCATTTTAGCCTAGAAACTGCACTGTGGCTGTGGAAAGGCTTCTATGAGTTTTTTCTTTAGTAGTGAAGTTAATTGATTAATCCTTTCTTTACGCTGGCTGGGATCAATACATTCTGGCAATTTGTCCTTGTAGCGAGGATCTAAGAGGGTTGCAATCCAATAATCATCCCTATCTTCAATTTTCTTTATCCGGGAGTCTTGCCTTAAACAACATATCATGTGAGCTGGCATATTGAAAAGAGGCCCCTTGTCCACCTGTTCCTCTTCAGGACTCATATAAACATCCTCATCCTCCTCTACATTTTCCACTTGCTCCTATTCATCCTCCCATCCACGGACAACAGCCTCCCCCAGTGCCTGCCCTGCCTCTTCATCTTCTTCAAGATCCTGCTGTAAATCTTCATCCACTCCAGACCCTAATCTTTCACTTTCATTATCCTCTGCATCCTCTGCCAGGTCCATCAGCTTCCCTAGTGTCCTATCTAACATGAATACAAGTGGTATCACATCATTGAATCCAGCTTTGTCTCGGCTAACAAATAGCGATGGCCCGACGGTTTGCCGGTGAACTGATTCACGCGAACATTGGTGGTTCGCGTTTGAGGTGAACGGAGAACTTTTTCCAAAAAAAGTTTGGTTCGCATTTTTTCCATAGACCACTTAAGGACCACGGGATTTTCTTCTGATCGGTGCTGCGTGGACTCTCCAGCCCGCAGCACCGATCAGGAAATAGCCAGGGCGATCAGACTTCCCCCCTTTTGTCCCCACTAGGGGGATGTCCTGCTGGGGGGGTCTGATCGCCGCCGGCTACCCGCACTTTCCGGGGGGGCTCTTCAAAGTCCCCCTCCGCAGCGCTTTCCGCCCTCCCCGGCTTTCCCTCCCTCTCCCTTACCCTGTGAACGGCGCAGGATGGATATCCGTCCTGCGCCTGATAGGATAGGCTTCTGCCTATCACATGCCGGCGATCCCCGGCCAATCAGAGCGCCGTGTGATGTATACAGCGGGGATTTCTTCCCCGCATGTTTACATTATGCGTGCGAGCCGCGACCGGCGGCTCGCACACTGTTCACGGAGACAGTCTCCGTGAACTAGCATGGAAAGGCCGCTCGATCGAGCGGCCGTTTCCGTGCTATACCACTAACGACCCGCCGACGCCTATGGGCGTTAGGCGGTCGTTAAGTGGTTAATGCCCGCCGACTTTAGCGGCTAATAGCAAAGTCCCCTTACATAGTAGAAGCACCAAATTTGCAGGGTATGTAGAGGGGGACGGTGACTACAAGAAGAAAAAAGAGGAGAGGAAAATTTTCAAAAAGACCTTATAGTTTTTGAGAAATCGATTTTAAAATTCTCCTTCTTTCCATGGGAAAATTAAACGCCCGCTGACTTTAGCGGTTAATAACAAAGTCCCTCAAAAGCTAGAAACACCAAATTTGTTGGGAATGTTAAGAAGAACGGTGGGAACAAGAGGAAAAAGTTTCAAAGAAAAAGTTACAGAGCCGATTTATTAAAAAGAACCGGATCATTCATGAACCGGTTAGTATAGCTTAGAATTCGTCCTGTGCAGGACGCATAGCTGCCGGCTCCCGCTGTCTCTCCCACCTGCCTTCACCTGTCACCCCTCACCTAGTCTAGCACCTGGTGCACCCATGGGTCCTTTAGATTGTAAGCCTCTGGCAGGGCCCTCCTCCCTAATGTATCCAGCTTGATTATGCAATCTTACTCACAACCACCCTTCTTGTAGACTCGAACAGTCTCTGTCTTGACCTATGACACTGTATTGTTATCAAATCATTTGCATGATCTTGTTTTGTTGTGAGTTTCCGTATGTTCTACCTGTATGTTAACCCATTTATCTATTGTGCAGCGCTGCGTAATATGTTGGCGCTTTATAAATACAATAAATAATAATAATAATAGGTGAGGGTGAGAGGTGAGGAGGCAGGGAGGACAACAGGGGCCGCCAGCTATGCATCCCACAGGACGCATTCGCTGCTATGTGGGGGGCGGCGGAGATCTTCAATCAACTTAATTGAAGATCGCAAGATAAGAGGATACTGTATTCGTGGGACATTTCCGAGGATATTGGCATGGGAATTTTTTCTTAAAGGTACAGGTAAGTATTTCTGAAGATCGCAAGATAGAGGATACTGTCGTCGTGGGACATAACAGATTATAGCGTGGGACCTTTTCCGAGGATATTGGCGTGGGAACTTTTTCTTAAAGGTACAGGTAAGTATTTCTGGTTAATTAAGAAAATTAAAGGACTTTTTTGGTTGTTGTGTTTTTATTTTAATTAAAACTTTGTGGAAATGGGTAAGGGGTACTTTATACCCCTATACTCATTTCTCCTGGGAGGGGGTGGTCATCTGAGATCCCCTTCTTAAAGGGGACTTCCAGATGCCACCATGAACCCCCCAGGGAGTCGTCACCCCACCTCCTCCTGGGGCACCGGAGGTGGGAAAGAGCCCCTTGTCCATGGATTGGGCTCGAGGGAGAGGGGAAGGCTTGGTCGCCCCTCTCCCCCAGAGCCCCCCCATACCATGGACCATGCGGGCTGGTATAGCTCAGGGTGCGAAGCCCCAGTCGGCCGGGGCTCCGCATTCTGGCTATCCCAGCCTGCATGGGGGACACGGGGTTACAGAGAGCTCGGGAGGGGGGACCCCACGTCTTTTTTTTTCATATCTCCCACACTCAGCACATACAAATAATTAAAAAAAATCTTTTTTTTAAATATTGTTTCCTGCTATCTTTTTAACATATCCTGCAAATGTGGTGTTGCTAGGATGTAAGGGGCCTTTGCTATTAACTGCTAAAGTCGGCGGGTGATAACCAACCAGAGTTATAGGGGTGCAAAAGTGCTGAATTTTGCCATTGGCTTTCATTGGGCTTCGTATTTCACTTTCAAAAATCTCAAATCTTTTCAAAGGACGATGGCTCAGCAGTGGAAAATTTTCTAGCGTTGTAGGGAGGGGGCTCAGGACTGGAGAGTTTGGGGCCCCTAGGCCAAGGAGGTCATAGCCTAGGGCACATGTGTCGAACTCCAGGCCCGGAGGGCCAGATCCGTGCAAGTGTTTAGGATGGACTGAGAAAGAAAGGAATGTGTTCTACCTGATGGACCACACCTTTCCTGATTCAGACCCATCAATTCATTTGAGCTGTGTCAAAAATGTGTGAGGATCTCGGCCCTCGTAAGACCAGTTTGACATACCTGGCCTACGGTCACAAAAGCTTGTTTTTTGGCATTGATGCCGGTGACGAACGGAAATCGCCGTCATGTCTGTTAGCAAAGTCTGAAGCTCACGACATGTCGCATGCAGGTAGAATGCATGTTGTTGTACTTGCCCTCTAATTTTGGGTTTCCTACATTTCTACAAACCAAAGTTATGGGGGTGCAAAAGTGCAGAATTTTGCCATTGGCTTTAATTGGGCTACATATTTCATTTTCAAAAATCTCAAATCTTTTCAAAGGACGATGGCTCAGCAGTGGAAAATTTTCTAGCATTTTAGGGACTCTTAAGGGGCTCAGGACTGGTGAGTTTGGGGCCCCTAGGCCAAAGAGGTCATAGCCTAGGGTCACAAAACCTTGTTTTTTTGGCAATGATGCTGGTGACGAACGTAAATCGCCACCATGTCCGTTAGCAAAGTCTGAAGCTCACAACATTTCACATGCAGGTAAAAGGCATATTGTTGTACTTGCACTCCAACGTTGGGTTCCCTGCATTTCTGCAAACCAGAGTTATGGGGGTGCAAAAGTGTTAAATCTGCCATAGGCTTTCATTGGGGCCTAGGTTTTGAGGGTACAAAAGCGCAGGTTTCTGCCGAACGGTACAGTTGAGCAGCCCCAAATTTTCACGCTTTGTATGGAGTATAAGGGGGCTCAGGGCTGGTGTGTTTTGGGCCCCTAACCCAAAGAGATTATATCTAAGGTCACAAAAACCTATTTATTTTTGCAATGGTACTAGTGACGAACGTAAATCCCCGCCATGGCCGTTAGCAAAGTCTGAAGCTCACGACATGTTGCATGCAGGTAGAAGGCATATTGTTGTACTTGCACTCCAATGTTGGGTTCCCTACATCTCTGCAAACCAGAGTTATGGGGCTGCAAAAGTGCTGAATTTTGCCTTTGGCTTTCATTGGGCTTCCTATTTCACTTTCAAAAATCTCAAATCTTTTCAAAGGACGATAGCTCAGCAGTGGCAAATTTTCTAGCATTGTAGTGTACTTGCACTCCAACTTTGGGTTCCCTACATCTCTGCAAGCCAGAGTTATGGGGGTGCAAAAGTGCTAAAATCTCCCATGGGCTTTCATTGGGGCCTAAGCTTTGAGGGTACAAAAACGCAGGTTTCTGCCAAACGGTATGGCTGAGCGACCCCAAATTTTTAGGCTTTGTACGGAGTTTAAGGGGGCTCAGGGCTGTTGAGTTTCGGGCCCCTAACACAAAGACTTGTACTCCAACGTTGGGTTCCCTACATTTGTGCAAAGGGTTAAATGAACTAAAAACACGACGACGAAAAAAGTCCTTTAATTTTCTTAATTTACCAGAAATACTTACCTGTACCTTTAAGTAAAAGTTCCCACGCCAATATCCTCGGAAAAGGTCCCACGCTATAATCTGTTATGTCCCACAATGACAGTATCCTCTATCTTGCGATCTTCAGAAATACTTACCTGTACCTTTAAGAAAAAATGTGCATGCCAATATCCTCGGAAATGTCCCACGAATACGGTATCCTCTTATCTTGCGATCTTCAATTAAGTTGATTGAAGATCTCCGCTGCCCCCCACATAGCAGAAAATGCATCCTGTGGGACGCATAGCTGCCGGCTCCCGCTGTCTTCCCCGCCTCCTCACCTCTCACCCTCACCTAGCCTGGCACCTGGTGCACCCATGGGTGCACTGGGTGCCAGCCTAGGTGGGGGCTGACAGGTGAAGGCAGGTGGGGAGAGACAGCGGGAGCCGCAGCTATGCGTCTTGCACAGGATGCATCTAAGCTATACTAACTGGTTCATGAATGATCCGGTTCTTTTTAATGAATTGAATCGAATGAATCAGCTCTTTTTTCTTTGAAATTTTAAAATTGATTTTCTCAAAAAGTATAAGGTCTTTTCCTCTTGTTCCCACTGTTCTTCTTAACATTCTCAGCAATTTTGGACTTTCCAGCTTTGCTATTAACCACTACGGTGGGCGTTTAATTTTCCCACGATCAGAAGGAGAATTTTAAAATTGATTTTCTCAAAAACTATAAGGTCTTTTTGAATTTTTTTTCCTCTTGTAGTCATTGAAAAAACGTAGGTGTTAGACCATTTGAAACATCTTTTCCATTACTTTTGTGGCCAGCTTAAATGTTTCTAGTTTTCAAAGTTCGGCTCCCCATTGAAGTCTATTGCGGTTCGAAAAGTTTGCACGAACCAAACTTTTTGCGGAGGTTCGCGTTCGAGGTTTGCGAACCTAAAATCGGAGGTTCATAGTTGGAGGAAAAAGATGATGCAGAGTCTTCAATATTAGTGAAGGAGGTTGAGGTTGAAAAAGATGTACCTGAGGCCTGTCTCCCCTTAAGTACCCTGGGTGGTACCACTACCTCTAACGGTACTCCACTTGCTGTGCCTTTATCACTACGCATGAGTGTAACCCAGTGCGCTGTGAAAGAAATATATCGACCTTGACCATGCCTATTGGTCCATGCGTCTGTTGTAATATGTACCCTGCCTCCAACAGCGTGATCAAGTGAAAGATAAATGTTTCTTACAATGTGTTATATAATGCAGGAACAGCTTTGTTTGAAAAATAGTGCCGGCTGGGTATACTCCACTTTGGCATAGCATAGCACATGAGAGCACGAAAAGCTGTCGTATCAACTAAATGAAATGGCAGAAGCTGCACTACTAAAATTTTGGCAAGTAGTTCATTTAACTTTTGAACCCGTGGATGTTTGGGAGCAAGCGGCTTCCTACGTTCGAGCACCTCAGAGATCGATGTCTGGAGACTTTTTTTTATTATTTGATGATTTCTGGAAGTGAAGGAGCTGAGTGCAGGCTGACACCATCAGGGAGACTCCGAGGCATGGTCAGTATTCTCAGATCTAGAGGTATAAGATTGGGAGTGATGATGATGATCATCATCAGCAGCAGCAGCATGACAACAAAATAAAGAGTTAGAACTTGGGGTAGAAGGAGCAACAATGGTATTTGTAGGTTGAGGAACATTGCATGGTTGACTGTTCTGTGTATTTTTGTGTTGCTCCCAGTGTAAATGATGGTGCAGAACCATGTGAGTTGCAAGGGCTGTTGTACCCAAACGAGTCCCAAGCTGACCTCTCTTCACTTTTTTTATGGCAAAGACGACATACTGCCAATAATTCATCATCTTCATTACAGCTAAAAAAATCCCATACCAGTGACTTTTTATTTACAGATCCTTTTTTTAATTGTCCAGAAACATAGGTTTTTACTGCCTGCTGTGTGACACTGCCTGATGCTCAATGGGAGTTTCTACCTCCCTGCCTCCTGCTGGCATGAGAAGTACCTAGCTCCTTCTTTTTACGTGGGGGTTGCTGCAAATCCTCATCACTATCATGGGTAGTGTCTGATAGATGGTTAGGTGGCACCCACAATCTGTCGATATCCTCTCCAGACTCATAAGCCACTTCAATGTTTAAGGCAACATCACAAATTGATTGATTGCATTCAACTTGACATGCCACTTCCTATCAGTGGCCTACACAATTGGTTTGCTCTACTACTTGTGGGACCCTGTACTGCTGGCTGTCTGACAGTAGATTGAGATACTGCCGGAAATTTGTCTCCAATTTTTCTAAAGATTGTATGGTGTGTGTTAGATTGTCAATTTATTCATATACACACCCTAGCAATTTTCTCAGAGTTTCCAATCATTTTTATTATAAATGGAGAAAAATGTAACATACAGTATATGTGTAGAACATTGGTCATATTTTTGAAATGTTACAATTAGTCGGAAAAATTCATTGCAATTCTTGAATTGAACAGATATTTAAAAAATTGTATGATGTGTGTCCACTTTTAGGAGTCTGTGTGGGATGGCTGGGGTTAGGCATAGACAGGGGAAAGTTAAGCATAAACAGAGCGTATCTATCATTGCACCATGAGGAAAAAATGGTGCACAAATCATGGTAATGGGCATGTAATAACAGTAATAGCTTATTGGTAATTTTACCAGTATTCTTTTATCCACTATAGTAGAATATCTGTAATTTAACCAATATTCTGCTATCACCCACCATACCCTAACTCTCACCTGAACCCTCCGCTAACTGTACCTTACCATAACCACCCCTCAATTACTCCTAACCCTAACCACCCTCCACCTACTCCTAACACTAACCAATCCCTATCTAAAAGAACTGCAACAAAAAAAACATAGGTAGTAGAATAATGGATTGCTGTGCATCCAGTTTGTTATCAAATGACCTATATGTGACATCATTTTAATCATAATGAGTTGTAGAATACATTTTGATGTGTTTTATAACTTGGCCCACTGTCACATTAAAAAAAAAGGTAGGGACAAACTCAATCCATCACGAAAAAAATTTCATTTTCAAAATTATGGGAAAGTTGCAGCAAAAATTACATGAGTCGGTAGGTTACAAACTACCCACTTTTGAGTAGCTCTGGTTGTTAGCTTTCCACAATGGTGGCATTTGTGGCCTTTTTCTGATCTCCTGGCTCTTCTGGGGCTATGCAAATAGAGAATGGCGCTGTAACAATTACTGCAAAAAATAATAATTTTTGGTTTGCAAAAACGCCATTGGCGTACCTTGAGAACAATGGATTGCTGTGCATCCAGTTTGTTATCAAATTATGTATATGTACCTCATTTTAATCATAATAAGTTGTATAATACATTTTTTTACTTTAATTTTTTATTGAATTTTTCAAGGCATAACAATATAATAAAGAGTATACTAAATGTTCTCAAAGTAGTATTCAAACAATAAAATGCAGTCTATTACAGCTGTATCACAGGTTGGTCTAGAGAAAAACGCATAATCCAGGGTGACCATATCTGATTAAATACATGAAGAGTAAAATTCAGTTTAACGTTGCACTGTGAAAGTGTAAATGCGTTGAGTTAGGGCCGCGTTGTTCGACCCTAACGCCGCATCAAACAGAGCGTCCTACTGTGAAAGTAGCCAGACATTTTAAATAAACAATCATCCCATGTTTGTTGTACTGACGGACATTGCCACCAACAATGGTACATATCAGCTAGCTACATGTGCAATGCAGTTAAAGCAACACAGAGTATCAACAGCATTACATTTAACTCGTTTTGCTGGCGTAAGATACCAATTAAAGAGGATCTTATAAGCTTTTTCCTTTATGACTACATTTGAAGTGGCTCTTGCTATATTGAGAAATATCTCATTTCAATTCAGATCAGAGTCACTTTCAAAGGAGGAGTATGCTGCCCATTTTTCTATAGGTGGAATAGATATAGGGAGTGAGTCATACCAAATAATCTTATATAATCGAGATATGAGACCGGGTTTCTCTTTCCCCATGAAACATTCTTGTTCAATAGTGGCCAGATCCCAATTTGGTATATTTTTAATAATAGAGTTTATGTAGCTTCTCATATTATTATTATTATTTAGTATTTATATAGCGCCGACATATTACGCAGCGCTGTACAGTGTATATATATATATATATATCTTGTCACTAACTGTCCCTCAAGGAGCTCACATTCTAATCCCTACCATTGCCATATGTCTATATCATGTAGTGTAAGTACTGTAGTCTAGGGCCAATTTTTTAGGGGGAGCCAATTAACTTATCCGTATGTTTTTGGAATGTGGGAGGAAACCGGAGTGCCCGGAGGAAACCCACGCAGACGGAGAGAACATACAAACTCTTTGCAGATAGTGCCCTGGCTGGGATTCGAACCAGGGACCCAGCGCTGCAAGGCGAGAGAGCTAACCACTACGCCACCATGCTGCCCATATGAAGATAGCAGAAAAAAACTACTGTTAGGTACATTATATATCGATATAAAACCGTTTTATTATCAATGAGTAATTGTCTAAGCGTGGAAATATTAGAAGTCCTCCATGATTCCCATCCCACCCCAAACATAGCAAAAGGAAGCGCTGGGTTACCAAAAAATAGGCTCCAGCAATGTATGCAGAAAACAATATTTGGCCTTTCTATTCCAATTTCTCCATGATGTAATTGCAAAATTTATACAAGGAGAGGTAAGTGTTTTAGCAGATAATGCAGCATGAGGAGGAAGCCATAGTAGATTGCTTATACAGAATGGCAAAATAATCTGTGCTTCTAGAGATACCCATCTAGGAGGGTACAAGGTTATACCCCAAGCCATGTACTGTGCTAGCCTAGCAGCTTTATAATAAAACATAAGGTTGGGCAACCCAGCGCCTCCCTGTGCTCTAGACCTGGCTAAATAGGAATAGCTGATTTTAGGATGCTTCCCATGCCAGACAATTTTATGTATTTGGTGCTGAAGGCAGATTTTATTATCAATGTTTATCAACGTTTTTGCCGCATCTCCGACGCTAGGACAAAACTACATTAACGCGTTTTTCACTGAGTCGGACCGGAAGTCATATTACTCTATGGCGACACAGGAATTTTAAAAATGTTGGGGGTCACTGCATTGCGGCGCACATGCGCGGAAGCGTATTTTAGCAATACGCTTCCGTGCACTTCTGAATACCTGGAGCAGGAAATGACGGCAAGCGCGTGTCACTTCCTACTTGGCTGGTGGCCTGTTTCTGGTGGTGCGATGTGGTGCGGCGGGCGCGACACATCTCATCACTGCCGCCAGTTTACAATGCGAAACCGGCCTTAAGGTTTTTTTTCTTCCAGGTTTTATAGCAGCATTTTACGGTCATTTTCATGCCACAGTTTATTGTATTTTGTAAGCTTCTATGGCACGCTTCTCCAGGGCACATGCAATATTTTTGAGCTACTTAGGCATGGGCTCTATGCATAATTGTTGTTATTATTAATGATTTACATAGCTCCATCATCCTCCATTGTGTTAACATGTGGAGCATATTTGTTTTTGCCCACAAGATGGAGACACGTGCAAGCTGTTTGGATTGTAGATGGCAACAATGGTGTTGGCTACATAATGTGCACAGTAAATAGTGCCATTAAGGTTGGCTGGGCCACATGCACAGTAGGGCTGATAAGATTTTGACTGTCAGGGAGCATGTTTGGTGGGAGTGAAGGAAATAAGTAGGGAGCAATGTATCTGTGCATTGGGGGTGGAGCTATAGTAATTATATAATAGATATATAATAGAGTCTAGTTTACTGGGTAGTGGTGCTTGGAAAACCATGCACCATTTGGGTGATTTGGCAAGTCTTGTTACTATTGACTGCAAGTGCATTCTAATCTCATAATTTACAGGTATGCATGGTGGTTCCATGTGACCACTGATTGTATTGAATATGGCTCTGCACTGAGACAGAGGGATATGTTTAATGCTTCCCAAAGCTTTATTTGTGACCATATAAAGTTGGATTTTCAAGATGGTGGTGTTGCCCTGTGGCCTGAGAGTGGTGCCAAGGAGTGGTTTTGTTAGCGTGTGCCATATAAGGTAGCTGTAAACACTATGCACATTGGCCATGATGAAGCATGTTGTACCTCTTGATGTGTGTGTGTGTGTTCACTATGGATTTTATGATCATTATAGAATTAAAGGTGAAGTCTTATCTGCTCAGGAATGCTCAGGCTTTATCTGGTTTGTTAACGGACTTAGTTAATTATCTCAGTGACCTGAAAGCACCATGAATTTATACAGTTGTATTCCAAAGAAAAGATATATAACTGCGCCTGCCACGAAGTATACAGTCATGCAAGTTCTTATGAATGGGAAACAAATTCCATAAAGAATTATTAAACACAAGTCACTGCAAATAGTCACTAAATACAGTGGTGTGAAAAACTATTTGCCCCCTTCCTGATTTCTTATTCTTTTGCATGTTTGTCGCACTTAAATGTTTCTGCTCATTAAAAAACGTTAACTATTAGTCAAAGATAACATAATTGAACACAAAATGCAGTTTTAAATGATGTTTTTTATTATTTAGTGAGAAAAAAAACTCAAAACCTACATGGCCCTGTGTGAAAAAGAAATTGCCCCCTGAACCTAATAACTGGTTGGGCCACCCTTAGCAGTAATAACTGCAATCAAGCGTTTGCGATAACTTACAACGAGTCTTTTACAGCGCTCTGGAGGAATTTTGGCCCACTCATCTTTGCAGAATTGTTGTAATTCAGCTTTATTTGAGGGTTTTCTAGCATGAACCGCCTTTTTAAGGTCATGCCACAACATCTCAATAGGATTCAGGTCAGGACTTTGACTAGGCCACTAAGGCCACTAAGTCTTCATTTTGTTTTTCTTCAGCCATTCAGAGGTGGATTTGCTGGTGTGTTTTGGGTCATTGTCCTGCTGCAGCACCCAAGATCGCTTCAGCTTGAGTTGACAAACAGATGGCCGGACATTCTCCTTCAGGATTTTTTGGTAGACAGTAGAATTCATGGTTCCATCTATCACAGCAAGCCTTCCGGGTCCTGAAGCAGCAAAACAACCCCAGACCATCACACTACCACCACCATATTTTACTGTTGGTATGATGTTCTTTTGCTGAAATGCTGTGTTACTTCTCCGCTAGATGTAACGGGACACGCACCTTCCAAAAAGTTCAACTTTTGTCTCGTCGGTCCACAAGGTATTTTCCCAAAAGTCTTGCCAATCATTGAGATGTTTTTTTTAGCAAAATTGAGACGAGCTTTAATGTTCTTTTTGCTTAAAAGTGGTTTGCGCCTTGGATATCTGCCATGCAGACCGTTTTTGCCCAGTCTCTTTCTTATGGTGGAGTCAAGAACAATGACCTTAATTGAGGCAAGTGAGGCCTGCAGTTCTTTAGATGTTGTCCTGGGGTCTTTTGTGGCCTCTCGGATGAGTTTTCTCTGCGCTCTTGGGGTAATTTTGGTCGGCCAGCCACTCCTGGGAAGGTTCATCACTGTTCCATGTTTTTGCCATTTGTGGATAATGGCTCTCACTGTGGTTCGCTGGAGTCCCAAAGCTTTAGAAATGGCTTTATAACCTTTACCAGACTGATAGATCTCAATTACAGTACTTTGTTCTCATTTGTTCCTGAATTTCTTTAGATCTTGGCGTGATGTCTAGCTTTTGAGGTGCTTTTGGTCTACTTCTCTGTGTCAGATAGCTCCTATTTAAGTGATTTCTTGATTGAAACAGGTGTGGCAGTAATCAGGCCTGGGGGTGACTACAGAAATTGAACTCAGGTGTGATAAACCACAGTTAAGTTATTTTTTAACAAGGGGGGGCAATCACTTTTTCACACAGGGCCATGTAGATTTGGAGTTTTTTTTTCTCACTAAATAATAAAAACCATCATTTAAAACTGCATTTTGTGTTCAATTATGTTATTTTTGACTAATAGTTAACGGTTTTTGATGAGCAGAAACATTTAAGTGTGACAAACATGCAAGAGAATAAGAAATCAGGAAGGGGGGAAATAGTTTTTCACACCACTGTAAAATCAATGCCAAGCCTCAATTTGTAATGGGTGATCACTATCAGGATTCCAGTAGTAGTCCTATATATTGAAGATTTACAGCGCTCTCCACTAATCCAACAGTTAACTAAATGCCAACCACTTCACAGCTAGTTTGATCTAAAGCAGTTTTCAAATCACACAGCCTCCCATTGTAGAACTTAGTTTAAAATAATTCAATTTATTACAACTCTGGATTAGATACACAAAAAAAATATATGAAAAACATGCCGATCATAGCGTATAACGTAAAACAACCATAAAAATCCTGCGCCCTAAGCGCACTCACGTAAGCCAGTAGTTTTCAAGCTCCTCATTAATGCCCAGCGGGATTTGCTAGTGTGCCGCATCCCGTGTTGCAGCGTCCAGTTTCCACTCGCGCACCATCCACGTGTCCCCTCGCTTTGCTACATTCCGGCCAGCCTCTTACTTCCTCCTTGGAGACGTCAGCCGCATTGGCTCTGCCCTATGTGTTTCGTCCTACAGACTCATCAGGGGCCCATGATGAGTCATTATTTGAGGTAAGCCTCCTCATCTTTATGATTTTAGTGGTTTTTAACCCAATTTTATGTACAGGATCTTCTCAAAAAATTAGCATATTGTGATAAAGTTAATTATTTTCTGTTATGTACTGATAAACATTAGACTTTCATATATTTTAGGTTCATTACACACAACTGAAGTAGTTCCAAGCCTTTTATTGTTTTAATATTGATGATTTTGGCATACAGCTCATGAAAACCCAAATTTCCTATCTCAAAAAATTAGCATATTTTATCCGACCAATACAAGAAAAGTGTTTTTAAAACAAAAAAGGTCAACCTTCAAATAATTATGTTCAGTTATGCTCTCAATACTTGGTCGGGAATCCTTTTTCAGAAATGACTGTTTCAATGCGGCGTGGCATGGAGGCAATCAGCCTGTGGCACTGCTCAGGTGTTATGGAGGCCCAGGATGCTTCGATAGCGGCCTTAAGCTCATCCAGAGTGTTGGGTCTTGCGTCTCTCAACTTTCTCCTCACAATATCCCACAGATTCTCTATGGGGCTCAGGTCAGGAGAGTTGGCAGGCCAATTGAGCACAGTAATACCATGGTCAGTAAACCATTTACCAGTGGTTTTGGCACTGTGAGCAGGTGCCAGGTCGTGCTGAAAAATGAAATCTTCATCTCCATAAAGCTTTTCAGCTGATGGAAGCATGAAGTGCTCCAAAATCTCCTGATAGCTAGCTGCATTGACCCTGCCCTTGATAAAACACAGTGGACCAACACCAGCAGCTGACATGGCACCAAAGACCATCACTGACTGTGGGTACTTGACACTGGACTTCAGGCATTTTGGCATTTCCCTCTCCCCAGTCTTCCTCCAGACTCTGGCACCTTGATTTCCAAATGACATGTAAAAGTTGCTTTCATCCAGGAAAAAGTACTTTGGACCACTGAGCAACAGTCCAGTGCTGCTTCTCTGTAGCCCAGGTCAGGCGCTTCTGCCGCTGTTTCTGGTTCAAAAGTGGGTTCATGCTTCCATCTGCTGAAAAGCATTATGGAGATGAAGATTTCATTTTTCAGCACGGCCTGGCACCTGCTCACAGTGCCAAAACCACTGGTAAATGGTTTACTGACCATGGTATTACTGTGCTCAATTGGCCTGCCAACTCTCCTGACCTGAACCCCATAGAGAATCTGTGGGATATTGTGAAGAGAAAGGTGAGAGACGCAAGACCCAACACTCTGGATGAGCTTAAGGCCGCTATCGAAGCATCCTGGGCCTCCATAACACCTGAGCAGTGCCACAGGCTGATTGCCTCCATGCCACGCCGCATTGAAGCAGTCATTTCTACAAAATGATTCCCAACCAAGTATAGAGTGCATAACTGAACATAATTATTTGAAGGTTGACCTTTTTTGTTTTAAAAACACTTTTCTTTTATTGGTCGGATGAAATATGCTAATTTTTTGAGATAGGAAATTTGGGTTTTCATGAGCTGTATGCCAAAATCATCAATATTAAAACAATAAAAGGCTTGAACTACTTCAGTTGTGTGTATTTGAATCTAAAATATATGAAAGTCTAATGTTTATCAGTACATTACAGAAAATAATTAACTTTATCACAATATGCTAATTTTTTTAGAAGATCCTGTACATCTGGGTGCCTCTTTACTCTTTTATATTGCATTCACCACCCTCCCCACATCCCATTGAGGTTGCAGGGACTTTTCCCCTGGACTTGATTGGCACAAGGAGAGCAACCATATCCACGTTCATTTGGACACCTCGAGTGGAGTCAGGTTTATTGTCTCCACCTGCTTCCAGCGGTCGGTTGTCCCTCTGCAGCCCTATTTTGTGAGTAGCCACTTACTTCTTTTCACCAACTCACCTCTGTCAAAAACGTACTATTCTATTTGGGCTCCCATTTTTGCTTGTGTCTTTTTTTCTCTAGTAGGGTGCCCCGACACCCCACCTGTACCCAAGTTTCTGTGAGCTGTAGCCTGTACATAACTGACCCTGGATTGTGAATCTGTAAAGGGGCTCTGAAACTACACATCAACTTTCCTCAGCCTTTCCACCCTGTGTCAGCCCTCCATATAATTTTATGATCTCAGGTAATTCCTGCATCAAAGTTGTACATTTGCAGGGATTTTAGGTGAGGTAAGGGGGGGTCAAATAGCAGGAGCTGTGGGCCTTTATTCAATTCACTTTTCCTTATTAGTTTTTAGGAGATCATTTTTCACCCTCTCTTTAAATTAACTTTTCAGCACTCCGCCATTGAGGAAGTACCAAAAAGTAGGTGAAACAGTACTATCAAAATTATTCTGAATATTTTTCTTGCTTGCTTGGGGGCTTTGAAGGCATTTTATTAACAAGATGGGGAAATATCATCTAAGAGAAATCATTACTTGCATATGGGCCATGATCTTGGGTGTGGAAAAATCATTTTTTATAGTAACAGCCTACATTTCATGTTCATACTTTGCAGTGGGCTCTGTGATACTGGCTGGGGATTAGAGTGCTTCTTATTATAAAGCTCACTATTATAGTGCTCCACTATAATAGTGCTCCTTATTATACTTCCATCCATTATAGTACCCTTTGTAATACTGTCCTTGTTATCATTACCTGCTTGATATCTCTATTTCCTTTTCACATGCTGTACACTTGCCCTAAGTTCTAGCCTCCCACCTACTTGTTCATATGATAGTCATGTTACTACTTTGTAAGTGTAACGGGACATACAAACAGTGAATTACGAAGAAGAAAACATTTGTTAAAATAACCAGGCAATCGTCCAGAGCAGACTGGTTATGGAGCCATGCAGTTAATATAAACAATATGTGTATATCACTGGCTCCATAACCAGTCTGCTCTGGACGATTGCCTGGTTATTTTAACAAATGTTTTCTTCTTCGTAATTCACTGTTTGTATGTCCCGTTCTGCACAGAGTGGGACCTTCGTGTGCTGTAACTGTTGTTTTTATATATTTTTTCCCCCTAGCCAGTTTGCCATCTAGCCACTAGATGGTGCCAGTGGACACCCATATTAGATTATTTGCGCATAGCGTCCTTTTGTAAGCATTGACCAATCTCATGTGTTGTAGCATGGAGCGCATTGCGTTTCATGATGGGAGTGTGACATGAGAGGCGGCGGATTGGCCGCCATAGATGCGTCATTTTTAGGCGGCGTCGCGTCCTACATGACGGCACTTGGGAGCAATGCGCAGGGCGGCAATATGGCCGCGTTACATGCGTCATCCACTTCGCGACCAGACGCGGCGTCAACCGCTATGCGACGACGCCTGGGATCTGCCGCCCGTATACAGGTGATGAAATGCGGGTAATTAGCAGCCTCCCGTGTGATAGGTAAGCACTTGTTTACTACACGGCAGCGTCCATGTGATTGGCTAGTGTTTGAACTGCAGGGTGGAGCACCTGGCTGGCAATTGGGCGTATGGGGGTAATGAGCACTATAAGGTCCCACTCGTTGCAACATGGGGTGTTCGGTCTCGAGAAAGCCCTGATCTAGGGGCGAAACGGCCGTCGACTTTACCTCCGCACCTTCTTGCTGCTGCAGTGACTGGATAAGTAACCTTGATGTCGTTTTTCTATGCTATTTTTATGCCACCATTAAGCCTTGCTTATTTTAATGAAGATAATTAAAAGTTGCCTTTAATATTGGATGAGCTGCTCCTGGGATTGCTTTTTTCTTCTTTTTTGCTACTATTGAATGGACTTTAATTGAATACCGGATGTTGCACCACCCACTGTGTATGGCTTATGGCATATCAACTAGTTCACTCGCCACAGTTTTCTCTCCCTGTTTGTAAATTAACTAGCAAGAGGTACATAGCATTTGGACAACCACAAAGCCAGGTAGCACCACCCTATAAAATTCCATAGTACGATGCCGCATAATAACAAGTTGACCAAGGACAGGATGCAATTACAGTGACTGGTTCACTCTGTTGTTCCTCCAGCCTCCTACATAGCAACAGGATGCGTCACTAGCCTGTAGGTTAACAACAGGTCTGTACAGCACTGGGCCCTGACGTGTCGTCTGAGGGATGGAGTGCCACACCAATGCCTGCAGGGATTGTTAGGAAACTAAATATGAATACTACTTCCTAAGGACACACAGTAGCTTTTTTGGGGATTAGTACAACTTTTAATAAATGTCAAATGAAATAAATGGAGAAGTGTTATGTGGGAAAATCTGCTCATATTTATACTTGGAAGGACAAATTGCTCAGAAATTCAGTTCTTCCTCCATGAAAAATAACCATACGTTTACGGTCTTTTCACACCTAGGGCAACGGAGTGATTGGCTATGACACACCCAGTTGATCCAGGGGAAGGTAAAAAAAAACACCTAAGTGCCCATTCTTACTTGCAAACCCCAAAACGCTAGAAATTAGCACTAGTGTTTTATGCTGCTGATTTTACCACAATCACTTACACCTTGCGATTTTTGAGCAAACGTGATTAGCGCTTTTTTAGCATTGTAATCACGATTGCTCTAAAATCGGGAGAAAATGCTGCATGTAGCGCATTTGGCAATCACCGCTAATCGCCAGCGATCACGGCAGTGAGATCACTGCCATTTAGTTACAGAGACTCTGTAACAACATTTTCAGCCTTATTTCTTGTATCCTATAAATTCCTATACCTGTTCTAATGTGATCTTGATTACTGCAGTCTTTTCTAGTTGCACTGTCTCTGTAATATATCTAATATTCTTTTCTTTGTCAGGCTTTGTCGACCCAGGGAGGAATGTGCTGCCTCAGCTGTGATAGGGAGAAGTTATGCATGCCCCCTCCACACCCCCCTCTGCTCTCCTGTGTGCTGTGTGTATGAGTCACATGCAAGGTCTCTGCTCACAGCCAGTGTGTCTGTGACCTTGTGAACAGCTGTGAGTGAAGAAAGATCAGTTCAAAGCCCAGACAAGCAGCTAAGGCAACAAGTGGGAGAAACATTCCAGCAGTCAAGTCACGTTTGAGAGGAGCCTCTGCAAACAGGCACCTGCTCTGATGATGTATTTCCTGTTTGGCGGCCATCTTCATTGTTTAAAAAAAAAAAGGAATAAAACAGTGATTTTATCACCAAGAAAGCAGCGGGGAGCGGCAAAATGTCACAGAGTGGGCTAGGAGAAGACAACAAACAGGCTGGTACTTTTATTTATGTAAGATTTTCACAGTACAGATTCTCTTTAACATTGCGATAGTACTTTAAAAAGTGCTAGTGGATTAGCACTAAACACCCACTAACTGTCCGAGTGAAAATGAGCCTTTACAAAGCTTGGGCCAATCAACCTTTAAGGGGAAGAAATTCCTTTTTGACTCCAGGTGGCAGTCAGATAAAATCCATGAATCAACTCTGCTGGGAATTTACTAGTGATTATAGCCTTGGATGCAGGGCCGGCGCTACAATATAGGCAAAGGGGGCAATTGCCCCAGAGCCTATAGGGGCCCCCAAGTATCCCCCATCACTCCTTTTTTGGCCAGTTGGGGGTGCTGCCACTGGGTAAGGAGTAGCAGCGAGTAATGGGAGTGGGATAGAGTACTAGGCAGCAGGCAGGGGAAATTGACTATACACTTGTAGCTCAGCCCAGCCTCCTTATCCAACGCAATGATGCAACTAGTTACCATGGCTACCTGGACAGCCACAGCGGAACTTTCCCCATGACGCAGGCATGTTATGCCTGCCGGGATAGAAGACATGCCGTAATGTCACCGGGGGGAAGACGGAATGAAAGGAGTGTCCAGGCTGGAGTGTACGGTTGCAAAGGAACAAGGATCTTGGGTAAATGTGTGATGCAACTTCCACTCCACTGTGCACATTCTGCTGGAGGCACTTAGTTTATGCTGCTGGGAAGGAAGCGGGGAGCTGGAGTGAGCCACCTTCACTGCTGCCATTATTCATTTGTGGTGACCGGGGGGAGGGAGGGGGGCGGCATGGCAGTGGCTTGAGGACCTGAAGGGGAATTGGAAATAAAGAGCCCCTAATAACACTTTAGGGGAGGGTGCCAAGTCTGTTGGGGGAGGTATCTTCAGATGGGCCCCCGGGTTAACTTTTCCCGAGGGCCCCACTGTTACGAGAACCAGCCCTGCCCGGATGTAGAGATGTCGCGAACCTCTGATTTTCGGTTCGCGAACACCGTTCCCGAACTTCCGCGGAAGGTTCGGTTCGCGTAAAAGTTCGCGAACCGCAATAGACTTCAATGGGGAGGCGAACTTTGCAAAATAGAAAAACTTATGCTGGCCACAAAAGTGATAGAAAAGATGTTTCAAGGGGTCTAACACCTGGAGGGGGGCATGGCGGAGTGGGATACATGCCCAAAGTCCCGGGGAAAAATCTGGATTTGACGCACAGCAGCGTTTTAAGGGCAGAAATCACATTGAATGCTAAATTTCAGGCCTAAAGTGCTTTAAAATATCTTGCATGGGTATACATCAATCAGGGAGTGTAATTAGAGTTCTGCTTCACACTGGCACACCAAACTCACTGTATAACGCACCGCAAACAGCTGTTTGCGTAGTGACGGCCGTGCTCAACTGGTGCGCACCATGGCGAGAGTGCAGGCCATGGCAGTTTTCAAGCCCATATAGTCGCCGGGCTGTGGTAGCTCAATGATAGAACAACAGTGACTGTCCAGCTGATCAAATTTGGTCTGACCACAATGAAGCAACGACCTTATTATCTTTTGTGTGCCACCACCACCCGAGACACTCAAATAGCCGGCGCTCATTGCTTCATTGTGATATGCAAGCCCCTTCACCGCGGCAAGATACTGATCACGATGGGGGATGGGCACATGTACATGCCTTTTGTTTTTTTTGTTGCAGCCGCCTGGAGTGCAGCCAGAAAAATTAGGCAGGCATATACACGCACCAGAAAAATTAGTGTAGTGGCCGCTGCTAGCAGCGGCCTTAAAAATTCAGGAATCCGCCTAGAGTCCTGGACCCTGTTGGTGGTGGCGGAGAAGGCAAGCGGCCTGCAGGCAGAGATGCTGTGTGTGGGGACTGACTTAGTCTTCGGTCGTGCAGTAGCCCTCCGTGATCCATTCATCCTTCATTTTGATAAAGGTCAGGTACTGAACACTGTCATGACTTAGGCGACTTCTCTTCTCAGTGACTATGCCTCCAGCTGCACTGAAGGTCCTTTCTGACAGGACGCTTGCGGCAGGGCAAAAGAGAAGTTGTATGGCAAATTGGGACAGCTCTGGCCACAGGTCAAGCCTGCACAACCAGTAGTACAAGGGTTCAGCGTCGCTGCGCGCAGTGTCTACATCCACACTCAAGGCCAGGTAGTCGGCTACCTGCCGGTCCAGGCGTTGGTGGAGGGTGGATCCGGAAGGACTATGGTGAGGAGTTGAACTAAAGAATGTCTGCATGTCCGACATCACCCTGAGATCGCTGGAGCGTCCTGTCCTTGTCTGCGTGGACTTGGGAGGAGGAGGGTTACTGCCAGTGGTACCTTGATTGCGTTGTGCAGCCACATCACCCTTAAACGCATTGTAAAGCATCACCGACAGCTTGTTCTGCAAGTGCTGCATCCTTTCCGCCTTCTGTTGAGTTGGTAACAGGTCCGCCACTTTGTGCCTTTACCGAGGGTCTAGTAGCGTGGCCACCCAGTACAGGTCATTCGCCTTGAGTTTTTTGATACGGGGGTCCCTCAACTGGCTGGACAACATGAAAGAGGCCATCTGCACAAAGCTGGATGCAGAAGTACTCTCCATCTCCTCTTGCCCTTCCTCAGTGATGGGACGCAACTTCTCTTCCTCCCCCCAGCCACGAACAATACCACGGGAACGTGGAGCAGCAGAAGCCCCCTGTGACGGCTGCCGCGGTTGTTTTTCTTCCGCCGCCTCTTCCTCCTCCACAGAAACACCTTCCTCATCACCATCATCAGAGTCTGACTCCTCTCCTTCCCCACACGACTCCTCTTCTTCCTACTCCTCCCCCTCTGTGCTGCCGCAGGTGTTGTGGAAACATCAGGTTCGGATGTAAATCGATCTCACGACTCCTGCTGCCGTAACTGTTTTCATTCACGCTCCTCCACAGCTGTATCCACCACTCTACGCACGGCACGCTCCAGGAAGTAGGCGTAGGGGATCAAGTCGCTGATGGTGCCCTCAGCGTGACTCACCAGTTTGGTCACCTCCTCAAAGGGCTCCATGACCCTGCATGCATTTCGCATCAGTGTCCAGTTGTTGGACCACAACATCCCCATCCTCCCAGATTGTGTCCTTGTACTGTAATTATACAGGTACTGGGTGACGGCTTTCTCCTGGTCTAGCAGGTGAGAGAACATCAGCAGGGTGGAATTCCAGTGAGTCGGGCTATCGCAAATCAGGCGTCTCACCGGCAAGTTGTTTCTACGCTGAATGTCCACAAAGCGTGCCATGGCCGTGTAAGAGCGCCTGAAATGCCCACACAACTTCCTGGCCTGCTTCAGGACGTCCTCTAAGCCTGGGTACTTGGACACAAATCTTTGCACGACCAGATTCAGCACATGTGCCATGCAGGGTACGTGTCTCAGCTTTCCCAAATTCAACGCAGAAATGAGATTGCTGCCGTTGTCACACACCACGTTGCCAATCTCAAGCTTGTGCAGGGTCAGCCATTGCTCCACCTGTTTGTTAAGAGCAGCTAGGAGAGCTGCTCCAGTGTGACTCTCCGCTTTCAGGCAAGACATGTCTAACACTGCGTGACACCGTCGTACCTGGCATGCAGCATAGGCCCTCCTGGGGTGCGGGGGCTGTGTAGCTGGAGAGGAGATCGCGGCACCAGCCAAGGAGGAGGAGGAGGATGACGACAGCGAAGCGGTGGTAGCAGGTGGAGAGGAGGTGGCTGGAGGCCTGCCTGCAAGCCGTGGAGGTGTGACAAGTCGGTCCGCTGCGCAGCCACGTACTCCCTGCTGACCCAATGGGCTGTGTGTGTAATGTAGCGGCCCTGCCTGTGCTTGGCAGACCAGGCATCCGTAGTCAGGTGGACCCTTGACCCAACGCTCTTCGCAATAGATGACACCACTTGCCTCTCAACTGCACGGTACAGTTTGGGTATGGCCTTTTGTGAAAAATAATTGCGTCCTGGTATCTTCCACTGCGGTGTACCAATGGCCACAAATTTACGGAAAGCCTCCGACTCCACCAGCTTGTATGGTAATAGCTGGCGAGCTAATAGTTCCACCACGCCAGCTGTCAGATGCCGGGCAAGAGGGTGACTGGCAGACATTTGCTTCTTACGCTCAAATACTGCACCAACTTCAGGTGGTTCATCATCCCCCTTCTCACACGTTATGTCCATACTATCGCCACCTAACTCAGACGTATGAGGTGGTGTACCTGCGCCTTCTTCTTGTTGTTGCAGTAGTGGCTGGGAATCAGTGATTTCACCACCACCACCAAATAACTCCTGCGAAGTGTCAAATGCAGCGGATGTGGTGCTTGTTGCAGCGCTGGTGGCTGCGGGAGATGAGGTGTTCTGTGTTAAATAGTCAAGCACGTCCTGATCTTGGGAAGTGATGGCACGTGCCTTCTTCTGAGCACTGTATTTTGGGCCAGGTCCGCACGAAATCACAGCAACACCACCTTGCACAGACCTGCCGGTGCCTGGTGGCCTACCTCTGGGTCTGCCTCTACCTCTTCCTCTACCTTGTTTGTCCATTTTGTCCATCTCGGGGGGATGCTAGGTATATGCAGTGAGGTGGGTTCACTGAACAGTAAAGGTAGTTAGATGCAGTGAGGTAGGGTTCACTGAACAGTAAAGGTACTTAGATGCAGTGAGCTGGGTTCACTGAACACAACAAGTAGTTAGATGCAGTGAGCTGGGTTCACTGAACAATAAAGGTACTTAGATGCAGTGAGGTGGGTTTACTGAACACAACAGGTAGTTAGATGAAGTGAGCTGGGTTCAATGAACAGTAAAGGTACTTAGATGCAGTGAGGTGGGTTCACTCAACACAACAGGTAGTTAGATGCAGTGAGGTGGGTTCACTGAACAGTAAAGGTACTTAGATGCAGTGAGGTGGGTTCACTTAACACAACAGGTAGTTAGATGCAGTGAGGTGGGTTCACTGAACAGTAAAGGTACTTAGATGCAGTGAGGTGGGTTCACTCAACACAACAGGTAGTTAGATGTAGTGAGCTGGGTTCACTGAACAGTAAAGGTACTTAGATGCAATGAGGTGGGTTCATTCAACACAACAGGTAGTTAGATGCAGTGAGGTGGGTTCACTCAACACAACAGGTAGTTAGATGCAGTGACGTGTGTTTACTCAACACAACTGGTAGTTAGATGCAGTGAGCTGGGTTCACTGAATAGTAAAGGTACTTAGATGCAGTGAGGTGGGTTCAATCAACACAACAGGTAGTTAGATGCAGTGAGCTGGGTTCACTGAACAGTAAAGGTACTTAGATGCAGTGAGGTGGGTTCACTTAACACAACAGGTAGTTAGATGCAGTGAGCTGGGTTCACTGAACAGTAAAGGTACTTAGATGCAGTGAGGTGGGTTCACTCAACACAACAGGTAGTTCGATGCAGTGAGGTGGGTTCACTGAACAGTAAAGGTTTACTTAGATGTAGTGAGGTGGGTTCACTCAACACAACAGGTAGTTAGATGCAGTGAGGTGGGTTCACTGAACAGTAAAGGTACTTAGATGCAGTGAGGTGGGTTCACTCAACACAACAGGTAGTTAGATGCAATGAGCTGGGTTCACTGAACAGTAACAGTACTTAGATGCAGTGAGGTGGGTTCACTCAACACAACAGGTAGTTAGATGCAGTGAGCTGGGTTCACTGAACAGTAAAGGTACTTAGATGCAGTGAGGTGGGTTCACTCACCACAACAGGTAGTTAGATGCAGTGAGCTGGGTTCACTCAACACAAAGCTAAGTATATGCAGTGATGAGGTGGGTTAAGTAAACACAACAGGTACTGGGTATATGCATTACTGGGTAGTACAATGTGCAGCTCCCTGTCACACACACAGGTAGTCACTGAATGTGCTGGGCTGCTGGCAGTGGCAGACACACTATCAATTAGCAAGGCTGTGCATGCAACAAAAGTGTCAGTTTGACACACAGAAAAAAAAAAGTACAGGATGAGCTCTGAAAAGAGCTGTTGAGGGGTGCTATAAAAGCAATAATAATCAACCAGGAGCAAGCTAAGCAGCCAAGAACCTAACTAATCTGTCCCTAGAAGAACAAGTCTGCAGCAGCTGTCCCTAGTCTGTCTCTAGCAGGCACACGAGTGAAGCCAATGGCCGCCGGAGCCTGCCTTATATAAGGGGGGGGGGGGGCTCCAGGGCTTAGTGTAGCCTGAATGGCTACAATGTGCCTGCTGACTGTGATGCAGAGGGTCAACATTGACCCTCATTGTGCATTATGGGGCAAATCGAACTTCCGCAAAAGTTTGCATGGTGCAGGTGAACGCGAACCACCAAAGTTCGCCTGGAACCGTTCGCAGGCGAACCGTTCGCAACATCTCTACCCGGATGTACTTCAATACAAAGAGAACATACAAATCTATTTTAAATGCAAATATACAATTTGCCATAATTCCTTCCTATGGCAAAATATTCCACATTTCACACTCTTACTGTAAAGAACCCCTTTCTAAATAGCAAAAACTTTTTTCCTCCATACACAGATCATGTCCCCTTGTCCCCTTGTCCTCTGTAGCCTAGGGACAAAAAGCTGATCTGCCAAGTTTGGTATTGCTCTCTGATGTATTTATACAAGTTTATTAGGTCACCCCCTAGCCATCCTTTTTCCTGCTTGAAAGAGAATCCTAGAAAATAACAGAAAGTGACCTATCGATAACTGAACTCGGCTCCCTTAAAGTGGACCTGAACTCAGAACTTCCTCTCTGCTTACAGAACTCCTGCAATAATTCTGCAGTGTATCAACTTCCTGCTTACATGGAGGCAAACACTGGGTTAACACCCTGTGTCTACATATTAGCTGGGTCTGCCAAGACTGCCAAATTTCTGTGCTGACACAGCTGAGAAATCAAATTACACTTGTGATTACTTACAGATAAGGGGGAATTAGACAAGCTCTTCTCTCTGAAAATACACAGGGTGCATTTCGCTCAGTTTTCCCTGTGTCTTGTGCAAGAGTTCAAGTCCACTTTAATACTCGGGGGGGGGGGGGGGCATCTGGGCCAGGTGCCTTACCTATCTTGATTTTATGTTAGCGTGCCCTCACGCCTTCCTGTGTTAGGCCATGCACCTGAATTCCTATCCTGAAGAAAAAAAAATCTAACTTGGTGGACTAAAATGCAAAACCTGTATAAGTCTTCATTTTGTTATTACTTTTATTATTATTTCCATTTTTCATTTTTGTTTGTTAACATTATACTTTCCATACATGAAAGAATACAAGATAAATACCATCAGTGGAATTGGTTTATTACTCTGTAATCTCACAAAGAGCCCCTTATGCTGGGGATACACGGTACGTTTCCCCTCATCAATCGAGCCGCTGATGGCTCGATTGACAATTTCCGTCAGGTCGGAAGACACAGCTCGATCCCCGCCCGAGGACAATAGCTGGGAGTCGAGCGGAACATAAGGAAGCGCCCGCGGGGGACGAGCAGGAATCATTCCGGACGGCGGCGGGAGTTGATCCGGTGGCTGATCGAGCCGCCGGGTCGTACCGTGTATCCCCAGCCTTAGTTAATCATATTGGCTAAAAATGGAACTGTGTTAAAGAAAAGTAACCTCACCATTCATGTTATAAAACGTCTGTTTTTTTTATCTAACTGGTGAATCTGTTTTTCCATTATCACCAAATTTAAAGAGACACTGAAGCGGAAAAAAAAATTATGATATAACGATTTGTATGTGTAGTACAGCTAAGAAATAAAACATTAGTAGCAAAGACATATTGTTTGCAGTACAGGAAGAGTTAAAAAACCTCCAGTTATCTATGCAAAAGAGCCATTGAGCTCCACGACGTTCAAAGTCGCAGAGAGCTCTGTCTTCTGAAACTTATCTCAACTGTCAGTCACTGTATTTTCTTTTTCTCTCCAGAGGACAGTTCAAAAGTTCATTGGCCTGCTCTGTAAAATCATTTAGAATGCTGAGTAGTGTGTAAACTATAAATATTAGAGAATTAAGTTAATGTTATAAAAAACACTACATAACTGAAAATAAAAATATGAGAATATTTTCTTTTTCTACTAATGTTCTAGTAATTATCCGAACTACAAAACCAATTCATTATATCATAATTTTTTTTTTTTGCTTCAGTGTCTCTTTAAACCAATAGAAATCTCAGCTGCCCCGAGGTTCCAGCTCTTTCCTCTAATAGACAGGAAGTCATCTGAGCGCAGAAGAAAGTCTTTCCTCAGGACCTGAACATTTTGTTTCCCATATATATATGAGATGACAGAAACACAATGCAGTTAACAGATGTACTTTGACATTTATGCCTCATCCCACAACCCATTTCCTGCCGTAATCCAGCCAAAAATAGGATTTTTCTCTAATTTATTTTTTTAATTCCACTGAAGTGACATAACACCCACATTTTTGTGCTTGACATTAGTAATGGTGTTGTTGATACCTCTTTCAGGGGCGGACTGACCATTCAGGCACTCAGGCATGGACCGAGGGCCCATCGTTAGGGAGGCCTGCCAGAGCGATGAGAGCAGAGGGGTGCCAGCGCAGTGAAGGGGGAGCGTGCACAGCGGTGGGTAAGGGGGGACGTCTCCCCCCCCTTCCCTCACCTTGGCCCCCCTTCCTCACCCCCCCTTCAGAATTTAATATTGTTGGCAGCTGGCAGCAGATTGGGACTTACCGCTTCTCTTCCAGCCGCGGGAGTGAGCTCTGTGCGCCACTAGTCTGATCTACTCAAGACCAGACTAGTGGCACACAGAGCTCACTCCCGCAGGGGGAGATGTCCCCCCTTCCCGCCGCTGTGCCCGCTGCTCCCCCTTCACTATGCTGCCACCCCTCCTGGGGCCACATACAGACCTGGCTACATATACTGGGGACACCTATACAACTGGCTACATATACTGTGGACACCTATACACCTGGCTACATATACTGGGGACACCTGTACACCTGGCTACATATACTGGGGACACCTGTACACCTGGCTACATATACTGGGGACACCTATACACCTGGCTAAATATACTGGGGACATCTGTACACAGGGCTGTGGAGTCGGAATCAGGAGAAAATGCACATACTCCAACTCCTAATGAATTTAACGCGCAGAGACCCAGTGTTGTAATATTACAACATCACATTTAAGGCTACAAAAATAAACTCTCCCCCATTCTCTTTTTTTTAAAACCTCATGTACATTACTAATAGGTCCTATTGTTTAGTTCTGCAACACTATTGGATGATTGAATGTATAAATAGGTCTGTTTATTTGGCCATGCAGTCATACAACCCTGTTGCCTGCTTTGGAGTACATCATCTTCTTGTATTGGGCGGATACATCAAGACTGAAGTAAATAAAAAGCTTGAAATATTTTTTTCTGTGATAATTAATATGTGTAGATCATGCAGATTTTATGACATAATTGAATAGACTAATATTGAGAGATTTAGAGCTGGTTATTTCTATGTTGTAATTTTACAACATTGGGTCATACTGGTAGCAAGATTTTGTCTGCACAGCAGGGGCGTCGCTAGCCCTATTTTGGGGTGGCACGTGCCCCCAATCTGCCCTGGGGTGCCACGGATCTCAGCGGCTCCCTCCAGCCGCCGCCGCCGCCGCGTCACTCAGACCTCAGGATCAGGCGGCGAGCCGGCGACCAATCGTGCGGAAGCTAGGACCCAGCACCCGCACTGATATGCGGAAGTGACATCACTTCCGCATATCGAGCGGGTGCGTCCGGTGCCAGCTCTTACTGGTCGGGTCGCCGCTGATCCTGAGGTCTGCTGCAAGGTAAGGGGGGGGGAGCGGCGGCGGCGGCGGCGGCGGCTAGAGGGGGGCCTCCCTGTCACTCACTCACTCCCTAAAGGGGCTCCCTGGCACTCACTCACTTCCTAAAGGGGCTCCCTGGCACTCACTCACTTCCTAAAGGGGCTTCCTGGCACTCACTCACTTCCTAAAGGGGCTCCCTGGCACTCACTTACTCCCTAAAGGGGCTCCCTGGCACTCACTCCCTAAAGGGGCTCCCTGGCACTCACTCACTTCCTAAAGGGGCTCCCTGGCACTCACTCACTTCCTAAAGGGGCTCCCTGGCACTCACTCACTTCCTAAAGGGCCTCCCTGTCACTCACTCACTCCCTAAAGGGGCTCCCTGGCACTTACTCACTCCCTAAAGGGGCTCCCTGTCACTCACTCCCTAAAGGGGCTCCCTGTCACTCACTCCCTAAAGGGGCTCCCTGGCACTCACTCACTCCCTAAAGGGGCTCCCTGGCACTCACTCATTCCCTAAAGGGGCTCCCTGGCACTCACTCACTCCCTAAAGGGGCTCCCTGGCACTCACTCACTCCCTAAAGGGGCTCCCTGTCACTCACTCACTCACTCCCTAAAGGGGCTCCCTGGCACTCACTCACTCCCTAAAGGGGCTCCCTGGCACTCACTCACTCCCTAAAGGGGCTCCCTGGCACTCACTCACTTCCTAAAGGGGCTCCCTGGCACTCACTCACTTCCTAAAGGGGCTCCCTGGCACTCACTTCCTAAAGGGCCTCCCTGTCACTCACTCACTCACTCCCTAAAGGGGCTCCCTGGCACTCACTCACTCCCTAAAGGGGCTCCCTGTCACTCACTCACTCCCTAAAGGGGCTCCCTGGCACTCACTCACTCCCTAAAGGGGCTCCCTGGCACTCACTCACTCCCTAAAGGGGTTCCCTGGCACTCACTCCCTAAAGGGGCTCCCTGGCACTCACTCACTTCCTAAAGGGGCTCCCTGGCACTCACTCACTTCCTAAAGGGCCTCCCTGGCACTCACTCACTTCCTAAAGGGCCTCCCTGGCACTCACTCACTTCCTAAAGGGCCTCCCTGGCACTCACTCACTTCCTAAAGGGCCTCCCTGTCACTCACTCACTGCCTAAAGGGGCTCCCTGGCACTCACTCACTGCCTAAAGGGGCTCCCTGGCACTCACTCACTGCCTAAAGGGGCTCCCTGGCACTCACTCACTCCCTAAAGGGGCTCCCTGGCACTCACTCACTGCCTAAAGGGGCTCCCTGGCACTCACTCACTGCCTAAAGGGGCTCCCTGGCACTCACTCACTCCCTAAAGGGGCTCCCTGGCACTCACTCACTACCTAAAGGGGCTCCCTGTCACTCACTATCGGGGTCCCTGTCACTCACTACCTAACTGGAGGCGCCTGTCACTCACTAGCTAACCTGGGGGTCTCTGTCACTCACTACCTAACTTGGGGGCTACCATATTAAGGGGGCATTCTGCCTATTTATGTAAAATGCTGTCTATTTATGTGCCTCATGACTGCTGAATTTGTCTTGTTGGGAGCCTTATGATTTGTTGGGGGCCTCAAGATTGCTGAATTTGTCTTGTTGGGGGCCTCATGATTTGTTGGGGGCCTCATGATTGCTGAATTTGTCTTGTTGGGGGCCTCATGATTTGTTGGAGGCCTCATGATTGCTGAATTTGTCTTGTTGGGGGCCTCATGATTTGTTGGGGGCCTCATGATTGCTGAATTTGTCTTGTTGGGGGTCACATGATTGCTAACTGCGAGACTATGGGAAAAGCTGAATCCTTATCATATGAGACAATAGCATTAAACTTACTTTTTTAGCTTTTTAAAACAGAAAATAAAACCGTGAGGTTCTAAAAAATTGAATACATTTTTCAGGAGTAGGATGGATGAAATTGTTTATCTTCACAGTTTATTTTCAACTTGGATTTTCCATAATGTTCATGTATGAGTTAAAACGTTTGTACAGTATTTAGTTTAAATTGCTGTTGCCACTTTGCGATAGATAAGTGACTTTTGGGTTGCAGTTTGGGCATTCGACCTCCAAAAGGTTCACCACCACTGTCATAATCTAATGTCCCACCATTGCTAGGTTCATGTAAATTTGTCTCCACCCGTTACCACACCTATATTCTGGTCCATGGCCCACCCATTTTTCGGTGCGGCGCGATAAGCACGCCGCACAACGTGATCCTCATATTTTTGGCACGCTAGCTGCAGTGTGCTGAATTCTGCTGCCTACAGTATGTACAGTATACGCTGTTCTCTAGTGCCTGCACTGTGTGCTAATTTACCTCCAGTGTGTACAGTGTAAGGTGTTACTCTGTGCCTTTACTGATTGTAAACCAGTATGTACAGTATTAGCTGTAAAGCCTGGTACACACATACAATTTTGATTAGCCAATTTTAGCTCTGTTCATAAAATTCATTGTCTGTTGGCCCATTTACTGCATGGGGGTGGTAAAATTGGGGGTCAGTGATTGACCAATCAAAATTGTATGTGCGTATACATCTTTGATCTATGCCTATACTGATTGTAAATTATCTAAATAAAGGACAGGGGGCTCCATCCAATATTTCGATGGGCAGGCCCGTTATCTGTAGCTTACACCGCTGCTAAGTTCATGTACATTTGGCCCCACCCATGGCCACGCCCACTCACCTCATGGCCACGCCCATTACCTCCCCGCCTGGTGCCCACAGGTGCCCCCGATCTCCAAGGACCCTAGAAACGCCCCTGCTGCACAGTAAACTTGAGAAGGTGATAATTTTCTGGGAGGAGAGGGTGAAAGTGTTTTCATGACTAATTTCACAATAGGTCTACCTGATAAGAGTTGTGGAATGAAATGTGTGAAGTTTTAGGAAGTTTATGAACAATTTAACCATGTCTGAGGGCCCGTTTCCACTAGCCACCGCGCGCGGCTGCGAGACGCGCGGTGGCACTTATTTCGCAGCCTCCCAAACGGAAATTGAAGGCAATGTTGGCTGAATCGCTAAGGTAAGCAATTCGACTGGCAGCGCCATTGTTTCCTATGGCAGAGTTTCCCCGCGCGGTTTGCCTGCAGGGAAACTGCGGATTCAGCCCCGGTTTCCGCGCTAGAGGAAACGGGCCCTGAGATGGAACAAAACACTGACAAACTCTGGAAACTCAGACCATGGCTTGATGCTTTCAGAGAGAAATGCCTAAAGGTGGTCCCTGAAGAACATAGCTTTGTTGAAGAAATGATGATCTCTTTCAGGGCTGGTGCACACCAGAGGGGTTCTGGAGCATTTTTAAAAATGCTAGCTGTTTGAAAACTGCTTGGGTAATGTATTTCAATGGGCTGGTGCACACCGGAGCGGTACTTTTTTTCCACAAACACAAACTCGCGGGCTGCAGCATTTTTTAGATTTCTGAGGCTTTTCTGCCTCAATGTTAAAGTACAGGAAGTTTCTACTGAAGTCCTGCGCTGGTACCTTTACATCATCTGGCACAGTTTTATACATACCTGGGGCTTCCTCCAGCCCCCTTCAGGCTAATCCAGTCGCTGTCCTCCTCTTCCACTGGGATCTACTGCTATGAGTCCCAGTAATTCAGCCAGTCAGCGCAGCCAGGAACAATCTGCACCTCCGCAATAGTGCTGCGCAGGTGTAGTACGCTCCCAGCGGCGGAGTGTGTGCATGCACACTACGCCCGACTGGCTCAAGTACCTGGACCCATAGCAGAAGATCCAGGTGGCGGATAAGGACAGTGAGGGACTGATTAGCCTGAAGGGGGCTGGGGGAAGCCCCATGTATGCATAAAACGTTAATTTCATCTGTCTCAGGCTTACTTTGTTACACAGTAGCACTATACGCTATGTATGCACTCCCCACAGAGCTGCAGGGAATCCACTGAGAATGTTGTGCACATTGAACACAGAGGTGTTGTCTATCACCCATAAACCTGGTTCAGATTGTTCATGAAGAATGTGTAAAAGAGGAAGAATAGCCTCATCCTCCTGCAGAGTACCTGCACATCACTCTTACATGTACCCACAGTTATATTGCCTAGGTCCTGATCCATGTTCAGATTGTACATGAAGAATGTGTAATAGAGGAAGAATCCCCTCATTGCCCTGCAGAGTATCTGCACATCACTCTTACATGTACCCACAGTCACATTGCCTAGGGCCTGATAGATGTTCTTTGTTCCTATCTTCTACAAGTACTCTTACCAAGGACTGATTCTAGTCTATGACTAAAAGTATTAGAGGCAGAAGATCAGCCGGCTAGCCAGGTAACTGGTATTGTTTAAAAAGGAATAAATATGGCAGCCTCCATATCCCTCTCACTTCAGTTGTATTTTAAAATTTCTAAGTGTGGGCAGTTAAGAGATGCATTTCATGTTACATACTTTCAATCAACAAAATTGTAATATGCAAATTAGAGGAGTCGGAGTCGGAGGAATTCTAACCTGAGGAGTTGGAGTCAGTGGATTTTTGTACCAACTCCACAACCCTGTATACCTGGCTACCTATACTGGGGACATCTATAGACTTAGCTACATATACTGGGGACACCTATACACCTGGCTACATATACTGGGGACACCTATATACCTGGCTACCTATTCTGGGCACACCTATATACCTGGCTACCTATTCTGGGGACACCTATATACCTGGCTACCTATTCTGGGGACACCTATACACATGGCTACATATACTGGGGGCACCTGTACACCTGGCTACATATACTGGGGACACCTATAGACCTGGCTATCTGTACTGGGGACATCTATAGACCTGGCTATCTGTACTGGGGACACCTATAGACCTGGCTATCTATTCTGGGGACACCTTTACACCTGGCTACTTATACTGGGGACAGCTATAGACCTGGCTACCTATTCTGGGTACACCTACAGACCTGGTTACTTCCACTAGGAACAACTATAGACTTGGTTCATTCCACTGGGGATACCTATAGACCTATAGACCTGGTTACCTATACTGGGGGCACCTATTTTAGGGAAAATGTTGCCAGATTAACTATTTTTGGGGAACCGCTGCTGACAGATTTAGTGTATTTTGGGGAACAGCTGCCAGGTTACATGTATTTTGGGTAATCCACTGCCAGATTACGTGTATTTTGGGGAACCGCTGCCAAATTATGTGTAAGTTGGAGGAACCTCTGCCAATTGCGTGGATTTTTGGTGAAATGCTGTCACATGTACTTTGGGGGGAAAAACTATGGCAGAGCTCAGACTTCCCCTGCAGAACTTTTAGACCACTGCTAAGGTCATGTATATTTGGCCCCACCCATGACCATGCCCACATTCTGTTTGCGTGACCATGCCCATTTTTCGGCGCGCGCTACAAGGGTTTTTGTAAAGAAAAAAAATCATTTGCCAGTAGATTTTTATATCTTTGTCCGTAAAAAAGAATGTGAGAGGTTGGCAACACTGGCACGGGGCCCCATGAGTTGTCAGTCCGGCCCTGGAGGTGCCCCTGACTGAAGGGAGATCTCGTCAGTGGAATTCTGAGAGCAGGGTGAGTAACCTCTCATTTACACTCTGCTCCGGACTCTGTATAGGGAAGGAGGGAGGGAGGAAGGTACTAGGGAAGGGGAGTGAGCCACCTTTCAATCTTCAGGCACCTTTATAGTAAATCCGGCCCTGGATTCACCATTTTCATTCAGACTGTTTTACACACAGAGAATAAAAATCTTTTCACTTCTAACCCTTCACATCTCTTTATAGGTTAAAATAAGGTTTGCCAGGAGTTACCCAGCTTATATCATAAGGAGAAGGGGGTGAACTCACAACCTGTCAGCTGCTCCTGTACACTGGCCAGAGGCCTGCTAGTGCTCAGCATGGGCAGTGGAGAGGCAGCCACTGCATTGAGTCACATCTGAATGTGGACGTGACTGTGCTCAGATGCAACATGATGTGGCTTTTTGCTGCACATCACTGCATTGTAATGGAACTGGTTATCCAAACACACCGTCTACAGTGCATTTCTGGATAATGTATGCAAAAACGTGCATGTTACAAAGCAGTTGTTAATGCTATGAGGATAACATGTGAGGTTTAATGTATAGAGTGTGTGTTGCGCTTTACGCATATTATAGAATACATAAATACATATAGTGTGACCTTAGTCTAAATCGTTAATCCATTATGGATAGAATTCCTGTTTGGTTTTTTAGCCTATATTATAATGCTTGTAGATTAAACAGGCAGGAAGTAACTGCGCAAACAATGCAGCAGATAATACAGAAGATAGGAGTGGTTTATGAGAGAGGCTGTAATTATCGGGTGGCAGAGGCCTGACACTTCAGTCCTGTGCAGAAAATTATTTGCTGTCAGTGAACTCAGAATAGAAAAACCAAGCCAGTCTACTCCCTTCAACCACAAGCACAGCAGTTCTTCTGCATCAGTGGCTCTGACATCCATTTATACAAATAAGTCAGCATAAAAAGCATTTCCCGCTTACTAAATATGTTTTTCTTGTATATAGTTTAATGTGCTCAAAATAACTCTATATACAGTATCTATACAGCTAGTGCGTGGGCCAAATTAGCTTTTTTCCTGTACAACCAAAAGTACTATGTTACTTTAAAATAAGAGAGTGAGCCTCATTAGGATTATTGTAAGGTTTGGAGAGAGATGATAGCATTCAGAGGTGAAGATTGAAAGGGTCTCACATAATGACATGTGGCACATTGCAATTTCATTTAAGTACATCAGAAACATGAGCCAGTTCTCATTCACCAAATACACCTGTAGGCACATGAGCCCCACTGAGATGAAAGAGTTTCTGACTGAGTGGAAGCCATTAGCACAGGATTTTATTCTCCTACACTGGAAGATTGTATCTTTTCATGCGGATGGCCAAAAGTTCATACTTTTTCACAAGTGAATCTTTCCAACTCTCAAATCTGTTATATGTCTTATGAGTTTTCTAAAGTTATTCATACACAGTGGAGGGCTGTCTGTCTCTCCAAATGCCCAGCCATTCAACAATTGCCACGTGGGTGTTATGTCTGACAACCACCATGTGCATCAGGTTGCTGGTCACAAGTATTACACAGGCAAAGTAGAAAATGTTTTTTTGTGGATTGTCGGCTATTCATTCATATTTGAGTATGATGATGTTGAACATACCTCTCAACTTTTCTGAAATGAAAAAGAGTGGCATCTTTAGATACGTGACGTCCCATCACATGCACCTCCAGTCAATTCCCTGCCACACACCTAGATCCACATATCATCTTCAAAGTGCTAAATAAGTTCTCCTCTCAGTCAGCAGCAGCAGTATTATAATTTGTGCGTACTGCATCAAGTGGAAGAAGCCACACCTTTTAGGTAAATATAGTGCTCAAAAAATTCAGGGACCCCTTTTTAATCGGAGTATGGCATCAAGTCAATGAAACTTCTGGGTTATAGATATTGGTCTCTTGTGTTAATGAGGGGTTCTAAATCCATAAGGTAGTGGTATACTATTATTAACAACTTTACTGTGGTATTAAAAGTGTTCATATTCTCACAGCTAATGGACTACCAAAAGAATAAGGGTACATTTCATATTAACAGGTTGCATTGACAAACGCTGTTTAGCACACTGTAACACGGTGCAATTCAAAGTCTATAAACAGTTCACACCTATTCAGTTGTGCTGCAATGCAATGGATTTGGTTATACAATACAATACAATACAATAACATTTATATAGCGCTTTTCTCCCATAGGACTCAAAGCGCTTAGGCTCTCTCAGATTCAGTAATTAGTAGGATGAAGTATTCACACAACAAAAGTTATATTTCTGCAAATGCCAAACTAAACAGGTGGGTTTTCAGTCTGGATTTAAACATGTCCAGGGATGGAGCTGTCCTGATCTGTTGAGGTAAGGAGTTCCAAAACGTAGGGGCAGCATGACAGAAGGCTCTGGGACCAAAAGTTTCCAAGTGGACTCTGGGTATGACTAGATTATTAGAACCTGTTGATCTGAGAATGCGGGGATTGCTACGCAGCTGCAACATATCTTTCATGTATCCAGGGCCTAAATTATTCAGGGATTTAAATGTCAGTAGGCCGATCTTGAATAGGACCCTCCATTCTATAGGTAGCCAGTGAAGGGAGTGCAGGACTGGCGTTATGTGGCAGTGACGGGGTTGGTTGGTTAGCAGTCTGGCAGCAGTATTCTGTATCAGCTGTAGTCGGTACAAGTCCTTTTTTGGAAGGCCAGTGTAGAGAGCATTGCAGTAGTCCAGTCGGGATGTGATGAAGGCGTGGACTAAGGTTGGCAGATCTTCTGGGGGAATGAGGTGCTTGATTTTTGCAATGTTCTTCAGGTGAAAATAGGATGATTTCACCACAGCAGAGATTTGAGTTCTGAAGTTTAAATCCCAATCAATTAGAACTCCCAGGCTACGCACATGATCAGAGCTGCGCAGATCCGTGCCTCCTATTCCCAGTGGTGAAGACTGCAAGTTAAGTTGTTTTGTTATCATGCTCTGCCCTCCTATCAGAAGGACTTCAGTTTTGTCTGCATTTAGTTTCAGCCAGTTATTATTCATCCATTGCTGTAGTTCACGTAAGCAGGTTATAGCAATGCAGGACATGCAGTGTGTTGCTAGATAGATGTGACACAATGTTAGTCAATGAAGTCTTGTTTCTTTGTCTACGTTACATCGTATGCCAGCTCAAATGTGGTGGCTTCGTATATATGTTCATTATAAAGCAATGCAATGCAGTGTGGGACAAGCCTAATGTAATGCTGGGAATACACGGTTCGTTTTTGCCTTCGTTTAAACCTTCGATTCGTTCGGTAAACGAATCGAGTGTTGAAAACGTATGTGAAAATAGTCATAATCTCATTATAGTTTCGATTAATAGACCCCAAAAACGAACGACTAGTGATCGAACATGTTTGATATTATCTCTCTTTATCCATCTAATCGAGCCATTGGTAGGCTTGATGGCTGTTCAGATCGATTATATATTCGTTTATGCTAGTCCGTCCCTGTAAAAAGGGATTTTCGTTTCGTTTCTTTGCAGCCTTCGATCATTGGAAAAACGAAACCATCAGAATCGAAAAAAAAAACGAAACCGTGGGTGGTGATATTAACCGTATGACCGATTATTTCGGGATCGAAAAGGACAAAAGGCACAATCGAAACGAAGGTTTAAACGAAGGCAAAAACGAACCGTGTATTCCCAGCATAAGGACCCACTGCCTTAATATCAGTCCCTATGCCCCAATCTACCTCCGCAATCTTCAACTGGTGTGGCCCATCCTCGCTTGAACGGGAGATAAGTAGGGTCTGCCCAACTACGGTTACACCCAGGCTTTAATGCGCAAGGTTTAGGGAATGAAGGACTGTAAGGTAAAGCTATGATACAGGTAGCAGATGTCAGATCACAATTGTATATACTCTCGTAGTCAGGAGGCCAGGGATCATACACATGTATCAGATAAAAGTCAATCCTAATCGTGAACAATTTCACAGTCAGCAAGCCAAAGGTCATAAACACAAGATCAGACAAGTACAGGGATAAGACAGGAGAGTGGTCAGGCAGGCTAGGGTCAGTCCAGCCAGTAGGCAATAGAATAGTTGAGGTACAGGCAAAGGTTCAGACTAAGTATCAGAAGGCAAGAGCAAGGAAAACCCAGCAGTTAGCTCTAGCGACTTAACGCTATCACAGGCAATTACCAAATGCGCCATCCTAGCTTAAATACTAGCAACAGCCATTTATGAAGTCTAACAACCACAGCCAGCCATTGGGAACTGGGACCTGTCCCTAGTGATTAACTTTGCATGAGTAAACTACTTCCTGGTTCAGAGACAGCACCGGAGAGCATATGCTGTGGTGCATCCCTTTTGCCCAGCAACGCTAGCAGATGTCCGTCCACGCGAGCCCGTGGGACCCGCTGAAACGCCAAACTCGTGGTAAGCCACGCACCCTTCCACACTGACTTCCGGAGACCCGCACTCCGCTGCCAGAGACAGACTGGGGTGAGATTGTGATGCCTAAAGCAGGCCATACACTGGCCCGATTTGCGCCCGTTTCGACAGCAGATTCGATCACTGGGATCGAATCTGCTGCCAATCGTTCACGCTACACGCCGAATTTCGATCCATTTCGTCCGATCCCGTCGATCGTGCCGTGCGGAAAATAACCGTCGATCGCCCGCGGGTAAAGAGCGCATCGCTAGCGGCGTTCGAGTGCCCGACGACCGACGCAATAGAGCCCGCATACATTACCTGCTCCGCCGGCGCGACTGCAGTCTCCCGGTCACCGCTGCTCTGTCTGCGCTCTGGTCTCCAGGTCCGGCATGCCTCACTTCTTCTAGCCCGGCAGGAAGTTTAAACAGTAGAGCGCCCTCTACTGTTTAAACTTCCTGCCGGGCTAGAAGAAGTGAGGCATGCCGGACCTGGAGACCAGAGCGCAGACAGAGCAGCGGTGACCGGGGGACTGGAGTCGCGCCGGCGGAGCAGGTAATGTATGCGGGCGGGCGGGGGCAGCAGCAGCAGCACCACCACAACAGATTGTGAACGGTTTCAGGCTGAAATCGGTTCACAATCTGTTTGCTGTAAAGGTGGCCATACGATCCCTCTCTGATCAGATTCGATCAGAGAGGGATCTATCTGTTGGTCGAATCTGATGGCAAATCGACCAGTGTATGGCCACCTTAATAGTTTCATTACTTTGTAGGCAGATTTTGGCAGTTGGTGCTCTCCAAGTCACATGATCAGTGTGATTAACCAATCAGTGATTACTAGTGCAAGGAGAGAACAGACACAGCTGCAAGACTTCTCTCTTTGCTGAACTCTGCGGTAAAAACAGACTGCTGGCAACAGCATTAGTGTAAAAAAGATTTAAATATCAAGACGTCCATTAAAGATCAATACGTAAAATAATATAATAAAAATATTAATAACAATAATACATGGGGAAATGTGTTTTATCAAACTTTTGCTGTAATTCTTTTAGTGATCAATTTTGTAGATTTTTTTTTTTTTTGTGAGATTAAATATTTAGTACTAATAGTCCGGTATGTCCTCAAAACGTGATACCAAGGTTAGAAATTAATGTTTAATTCTACTAAATGCTATGTTTTCGATCCATAGGAAAATGAATTACTAGGGGCTGATTTGAATAGCGCTAATCAGATTCAGAAGTTAATGATTAATTAGCTGACATTTTGATGAATTAATCAAGCTGTCGATTAATTAATCATTAGCTGCCAAATCTAAATACCCTTTTGCAAAGTTCCAGTTTGGCGTCCGTAAACTCTGTTTCCTGTGGATGAAAATAATTATAATAATGTGTTTAGCTGAAGCTAAAAGGGGCACTATTGTTAAAAAAAAAAAAAAAAAAAAGGAGGGGCATAAAATAATTTTTAAATAATAAAAATAATACATTCTTTATGCAATGAGCCTGAAAAACATAAGAATAATGACTGAAATGTTAAAAAATTGCTTAATCCTCTTACATGGGCTTGAGCTTCCCCGTCGACTGGTGAGTATCCAACATGGCAGTAGAGCAGCTCACTTATTTGCTGAGGGACACAAAGCGGCTGCTATTCTGCCTCCAAACTGTTCTCCCTGCAAGGCTGCAGAACGAAGGTTGGTACGTTCCAAACTTTCACAACTTCCTAGTGGGCAACCTCGAGCAACAGCTCATCTTTCATTATCTTGCTACCCTGCACTTACCCCCTGCAGTCTCTGTGAATATCTCCGTGAATGCTGAGTCTCTGTGGACTGTTTTTAGACCACATTTGGCACTTACCTGTTGGAATACTGTCAGCCAAGAACTCAATGTAGCATCTATTCATAATTCCACATCTTTATTGATATTCATAGAGAAATTAATTTTGACCACAGTGAAGTGTGTGTCAGATGCTGCTTGGATGGACAGAGAAGCAGCCAGTGTTCTTTGTAAACTACTACCCCAGCATCTCCCACAAGAGTTAGTCTGTGAGCAGCTAGAAGGGGGCACGAGACAATCTCTCCCTCTAAGCACAAGGCTGACCCTGCTCACCTCACCTCCTCCTTGTGCTGCAGAGAGACTCTTTCTGGCCAGCACTGCAGCTCATAAAAGTCTCATTGATCTTCATCAGTTCCTGTCTAGTTCCTCCCCAGTCAATATATACCGGTAATAATTATTTCTGATTAAAACAAGTATAGTATGCTATATGTATTTTTTTGCATTTGTCTTTGCATTTCCATTTCGTGTAATGCACTATTCGTGTTGCCCAGCAGGACTTCGCTCGAACCTGCAAACCTTTCATGACATAAAACGTTCTAGTTTTGGCAGCAGATACACTTCTCCCCTGAGCACTCTGGGAGATCATGTGACATTCTTGATTACTTCAAAAATGCTTTTTTTTTCACCGTGCCAGCAGTAAAGATGCCAGTATCTTTGCAGTAAATAAGAGTGTAAGCAAAGGTAAGATTTTACAATGGGCAAACATTGACTAAATCACTTATAAATGAATGTTGTAAGACTAATCCATTTTATTTATTAAATTATACATATCTGCTTAAGGCCATTACATCAAATATTGCTGCATGAGAATAGCTGTCATTACATGAGGGAAAACAAAAAGTGTGTATTATCTCTCCCAAATACCCACCATCTTCTTCTGAGAGTCAAGAAAAGCATAGTCCTTCCTCAAAAGCTATGTCTGTCACGGATGAGCCGTGAAAAGTCGCAATCGGTTATCTGCACCGATTGTGATTAACGGTACAATTCCAATTGTATGTGTATGTACTGTATAGCAAAATGCAGATAACTTGGGGTCTGTCTTTGAAACCTGGCCACTCTAGCAGACAGCAGATTCTATTCAGCTGGATGCAACTGTTTCTGGGAATTGCAATATTTGTGTTAATTTAACAAGAACAAAAAAGGTTTCCTTCATTGGCAGATAACAACTAGGTGTGAAAGCTCCATTAGCAGCCAGCACCAAATAGTTTACCTTTCAGTAAAGGAAGACACAAGCAGCTCTTGACAGCAGGAGCTAGGCTATGGAGATGTAAACTAAATGTATTATATGATTTTTTTTGTGTCTTGCAAAGGATAGGGTACATATGACAGGTATGAAAATTATATCATTTTGTTGGTCAGAATCCACTGAGTATTCTAATATCAATCTTATGCCACTGACATCCCCAGCCACCAAGATATTAATTTTAGAGCAACTAATTGGGCTAGACCATTGGTCCTTGGTCTCTGTAGAATTCCCCGGATTTACTGTGTATAAATCTGTTTTCAGCACAAATATGGCATTTATCATTTTTGAATTACAGTTTTCTACAGTTTAAACCTAAAATCTCCCTCCAAGGAGATGGACTGTGATTGGTCTGTAAACTGGAGGGAGGCAGGCTTTGTTCCATTTCAAAACTAGCTTCAATAAAACCAAGCTGCATCCAGGGAGGAGCATTCCTCCATTGTAAGCATTGCATGCAGCTAGCATGAGGACAGAGCTAGCTGCCGTTTTGTCTGGCTCCAGTAAGCCTACCCCCTGCTGTGAAGAGCTGCTTCTGGCTTCCTTTAATGAAAGGTAAACCATTTGGTGCTGGCTGTTAATGGAGCTTCCACACCTAGCTGTTATCTGCCAAATGAATGCATTAAATGTGTATTTATTTTATATTTGTATTGCATGTTACTTTTTTTAAGTAAAATATATGATGCCCCCTCTTTCCCTGTAAGTCAGAGCTTATGCTACTTCCAGTCACGTGGCCCCAGGGCCAGGAGTGATGCAGTCTTCATAGCACAGGAGGTTGTGACTGCATAGGATGTAAGTGAAGCCTTGCTATTCTGGGACCTTCTCTGTCTCTCAGCACTGCTATCCAGACCTGACCTTACAAACAGATGACAGACACTGTATGTAATCCAAGTACACAGTTCATTAGACTGATATCCCTCTTATCCAAAGATTATGAAGACCAGTCCGGCGAATACATAAAAATAATGTGTACGCAGGTTCAAAGTTTAGTTTAACCACTTCATGGCAAAGGACGCATGTATACATCCAGTGTATTTGTGGCCAATGCACCACCAGTTTGTTACTAAATGTGGCACATGTGGTAGTATTTTAACCACAACGAGTTGTAGAAAACATTTTGGTGTGTCTTACAGCTTGGACCCGAATCACATAAAAAATAGGTCGGGACAAACTCAATCAAAACATAAAAAATAATTTTCAAAATAATGATCAAACCAGGGAAAGTTGTAGGAAACCTACAAGAGACATATGTGGTAACATTTCAACAGTGATAAGTAGTAGAATAGAGTTTAGAGAGTTTTAGGGTTGAGGTCCATGTCTTGTATATTCTTTTTAGTCACAAACTGAATCAAAAGCAATTACATTTTTGCATACTCTGTACTAAAATAAAAGACTTGTAAAATGATAACAAAGTTACAGAATATAAAAGAAAAAACATATTGTTAACTTAGGAAATTGGCTTTTAAAATATATGTATGCCATGAGGGTATATTACTATTATTTTTGCAAATAAGGTCTTGTAATCATCGATAGTGTACAATGAGAAAGCAAAAAACAGAAAAAAGACACCTTTATTTACAAATACAATCATGTCAACATACATTGTACTTGGAACGAAACCTAAATGTTGTAATAACCAGGCTGGATAAGCAAATACAATTTGTGGGTTTAACTTATAGTTAGCACTGTTTATTGTAAAGCTATACCGGATGTAAATGGATAAAAAGTGGGGTTTTATTTCTATTTTTCCCTCATTTCCCCTTTAAAATGCATAGAAAATAAGGTAATTACTAAATAAAATTATCACATGCTAAAAGCCTAATTTGTCCTAAAAAAAAAAAATACATCATTTAGGTGTGATAAGTAGTAATAAAGTTATTGATGAATGGGAGCAACGATGATATGTGAAAATTGTTCTCGTCCTGAAGAGGTTTTAATAAATAGCTTCATATTTTAAAAAACTTTACTTTTACTTTGAAACATACTTAATCAACATCACAATGATAAAATATCTGCTGAAATTAATTGATTTCTGTGAAAGCGAACTGAACTCAATTTAACAAATCCAAAGTAAGAGCCATGGCATACAGAAAGCCTTAGATGCTGCTACAAGCCCCTACCACTAACTTACCAAGCAGTGGAAACTCATATTTTTCCAATGTAGTTTGCTAACAACTTGCATCTGCTACTCTAGTCTTTCACAGTTGTTGAAGAGGAACTCCAGTGAAAATAATGTAATGAAAAAAAAGTAGAATTACTTATAAATGATTTAGTCAGTGTTTGGCCATTGTAAATCTTTCCTCTCCTTGATTTACATTCTGCCATTTATCACATGGCCACATTTTTCCTGCTGGCAGGTGATGTGTGTGAAAAGAGATGAATGATGCATTTTTGGCAGTTGGAAACAGCTGTTATTTCCCACAATGCAACAAAGCTCCCACAGTATGATGTCAGCACTCTGGTGGGAGGGGTTTCACCACAATGGCCTCAATTCACTACAATCATGCTGGAGATAATAAGGCAAGAGAAAACTTACCTCCACACAGTGAGAGAGTTATCTTATCTCTCCATTCCTTAAGTTAACTCCTCTGTTGTTAAAGAGACTCCGTAACAAAAATTTTAGCAGTATTTCTCATATTCTACAAGTTCCTAAGGCTGTTCCATTGTGCTCTGGCTTACTGCAGCACTTTCTACTTGCACGATCTTTGTAATAAATCAACTTATCTTTCCCCTGTCGGACTTGTCGGCTGTGTCTGGAAGGCTGCCAACTCTTCAGTAATGTGAACAAGTTAACTCCTTCCACGCCCCTCCAGTGCTCCTGTGATGATTATTCCTCACAGACAATGTCCCTGCTTTCACTGTCAGCTTGTCTGCTATCTGTGAGGCTGATAAACACAGACTGATAAACTGAACAAAGAATAGCTGGCTGATGAGGAAGCTGCCTGTCAGGCTGACACGAGTGCAGACCCAAGACTACAGGCTCTAAAGACACAGCTTGCCATGCTTCATTGACACAGCTCTTTCAAAACTTGCACATAACCTCTGGAGACTGAATTCAATGTGTAACCCACTGAATTCTCTGTGTACTCACTGTGTATTAACTGAGTTCACTGCTCTGCTGATGTACTTCCTGTTTTGGTGGCCATCTTTTCTGTTTACAAAACAGTTTATAAAACAGTTTTTTTACCCTCTTTATTGCAGCGGAGAGCAGCAAAAATAATACAGAGGGGGCTATGAGATGACCCCAAACAGGCAGGGATGTTTGTTTATACTTCATTTTGTGAATACAGATTCTCTTTAAGTTACCTCCTCTGTAGTTAAGTCACCTCCTCTGTAGTTATTTTCAGAATTCTGGAGTTATTTTAAGGATTGAAGAGTTAACTTTAGAGATCTCACTTTAACGTAAAGACAGAAGAGTTAACTTTAGGTTTGCCTGAGGTAAATGTTTCCTGAATACTACATGCCTTATCACCATGGTTATAACTCTAGAAACGTTATTAAGGACAGGAGATAAGCTTAGTGAATTGAGGCCAATATCAGCCATACAGAGCCCCCTGATGATCTGTTTGAGAAAGGAAAAGATCTCTCATGGAAAGGAGGTATTAGCTACTGATTGGGATGAAGTTCAATCCTTGGTTACGGTTTCTCTTTAACAACATTAGTAGCTACTACTTAGCAACTGAGTACTAAATCTCTCATGTCCCATAGTTCAAAAATAATTCCATCATCCTATAAGCCTTACCTTTCCCTAGAGACTTGTATTGAAAAAATAATCCCTTACTGGGCCCCAATGAGTCCTGTTCCAGCATCTCTGCATCAGGCATCCACCTCCATCTAATCTCATCTTTCAACCTTCGTACAAGTTTAGAGGTCACACAGAGGGAGCAGTCAGGTCTAAACCTACCATGGGACCCTAAGCAAAAACACATGTGGGGCCTTCTACAAATGAAGGCTGTAATAAACCAATAAAATAGCTTTAGTACCTGATGGTAAAATATCACTGATGTTGCTTAAAATAGGGTAGTATTCAGGAAGCAGAAAGTCTAATTCAATGTTTATTCCCAATAATATGGTCAACTTCAGACAGTTTGTGAAAGTCAATGTTGTGCACTTATATTATTGCTACTATATAAATGGATAACAGCAGCTGGAGTGATAAAGTGGGGAAGATCTTCTGTGCTGTATTACCCCTGCTCTATACATTGCTGCAAGTAAGTCACCAGTGGTTGCATAGAGTAATGAAGTGACACTGCCCTTCTCCATGTTTATGACTGTTTTGGAGTGCTTGGAGTGATGTCAGAGAGAGGCTACAAAGATCTTAAAGCAGTGAAGAAAAGAGAGTGGTGACACCGTTCATCTTCTCCTATTTATCTTTGCAGTGGTGTAGCTAAGGAGCTATGGGCCCTGATGCAAGTTTTACAATGAGGCCCCCCAAGCACTCTATACATAACAATTATTACGGCGCACCAAAACCAATGGCAACCACAATGTCAGAGGAGCAAGAAGGGGATGGGGAACAGTTTGTTAGTGATTACCACTATTCATAGTATCTATAGAAGTGATTATTACCAGCACAGGACCAATAGAGAGCTAATACTGTAGTTGAGGGAGGGCCCTTTGGGGCCCCTCTGGCCCAAGGGCCCCGATGCGGTGGCTACCTCTACACCCCCTATTGCTACACCCCTGTATCTTTGCTTTATGACTGATGTGAGATGAAGTCACACAGCAGCTGCAGATATAAAGTAGCAAGAATAGCAAAGCAACAATACTGTCCATCTAATATTTATATTGACTCTAACATTGAGTCTATTAAAAATATAAGTATGGATACCTTTAGTCAGTGCTGGGCCGAAATTACGCATTAGCGTAATTACGCATCGTAATTCACTACAAATGCACCGTAAGCGTTACGTGTAAGGTTACGGTATTACGCGTAATTAATTACGCGTAGACCGTAGGTTACATTATTATGCGTAACAAATTACGTGTAAGACAGTAAACTCCCATTGAAATTACACAGTCTGCCGTAATCGCGTAATATTACGCTCCCGTATAATATAAAAAAGCCGCCGACTTTAAGGGTTAATAGCAAAGCCCCCTTAAGTGCTAAGAGCCTCAAATTTGGAGAATATATTAAGGAGATCAGAAGGAATAAGAGGAAACATTTTTTTTCAAAAAGACCTTATAGTTTTTGAGAAAATCGATGTTAAAGTTTCAAAGGAAAAATATATACATTTAAAAACCCGCCGACTTTAACGGTTAATAGCAAAGCCTGCTTAAAATTTAGGAACACCAAATTCACAGGGTATATTAAGGGGATCAGTGGGAATAAGAGGAAAAATTTTTTTTTCAAAAAGACCTTATAGTTTTTGAGAAAATCGATTTTTAAGTTTCAAGGGCAAAAATGTCTTTTAAATGCGGAAAATGTCAGTTTTTTTGCACAGGTAACAATAGTGTTTTATTTTCATAGATTCCCCCAAGTGGGAAGAGTTTTACTTACTTCGTTCTGAGTGTGGGAAATATTAAAAAAAACTGACGTGGGGTCCCCCCTCCCAGACCTCTTTAACCCTTTGTCCCCCATGCAGACTGGGATAGCCAGAATGCGGAGCACCGGCCGCGTGGGGCTCCGCACCCTGACTATACCAGCCCGCATGGTCCATGGATTGGGGGGTCTCGGAAGGGGAGGGGCAGCCAAGCTTTCCCCTCCCCCTCCGAGCCCTTGTCCAATCCAAGGACAAGGGGCTCTTCTCCACCTCCGATGGGCGGTGGAGGTGGAGGCCGCGATTTCCTGGGGGGGGGGGGGGGTTCATGGTGGCATCTGGGAGTCCCCTTTAAAAAGGGGTCCCCCAGATGCCCACCCCCCCTCCCAGGAGAAATGAGTATAGAGGTACTTGTACCCCTTACCCATTTCCTTTAAGAGTTAAAAGTAAATAAACACACAAGCACATAGAAAAAGTATTTTAATTGAACAAAAAACATAACCACGAAAAAAAGTCCTTTAATATTCTTAATTAACCATTAATACTTACCTGTCCCTTTAAAAGCCAGTTCCCACGCAATATCCTCGGAAATATACTAATCAGTTACAATGTAACAAAGTTATTACAATGTAACAACTTTGTTACTTTGTAACACCACCGCACCCGACGTCACTTGCCGCTCACCCGCCGGCCGCCGCATACACTTACGCTAAGTCCCCGCCGGCTCCCGCCGTCCACACGTGTCACCCATATACATGCTGGCACCCATGGGTGCCAGCATGTATATAGGTGACATGTGGGAGAGGCGGGGAGGGCAGCGGAGCCGGCGAGGACTTAGCGTCCTAAACCCGACAGAGCTCTGAGCTATATAGCTCAGAGCTCTCGAAAGCATCTTTGTATTTGGGCTCCAAGGAGCCCCATTGGTCCTTAGCAGACCAATGGGGTTCCTTCTGATTTGAAGGAACCCCATTGGTCTGCTAAGGACCAATGGGGCTCCTTGGAGCCAAAATACAAAGATGCTTTCGAGAGCTCTGAGCTGTATAGCTCAGAGCTCTGTCGGGTCCGTGCAGCGCAGACGCGTATGCGGCGGCGGCGAGTGACGTCGGGTGCGGCGTAGTTACAATGTAACAAAGTTGTTACATTGTAATAACTTTGTTACATTGTAACTGATAGAACATTTCCGAGGCTATTTCGAGGGATCATTTATTTAAAGGGACAGGTAAGTATTAATGGTTAATTAAGAATATTAAAGGACTTTTTTCGTGGTTATGTTTTTTGTTCAATTAAAATACTTTTTCTATGTGTTTGTGTGTTTATTTACTTTTAACTCTTAAAGGAAATGGGTAAGGGGTACAAGTACCTCTATACTCATTTCTCCTGGGAGGGGGGGTGGGCATCTGGGGGACCCCTTTTTAAAGGGGACTCCCAGATGCCACCATGAACCCCCCCCCCCCCAGGAAATCGCGGCCTCCACCTCCACCGCCCATCGGAGGTGGAGAAGCGCCCCTTGTCCTTGGATTGGACAAGGGCTCGGAGGGGGAGGGGAAAGCTTGGCTGCCCCTCCCCTTCCGAGACCCCCCAATCCATGGACCATGCGGGCTGGTATAGTCAGGGTGCGGAGCCCCACGCGGCCGGTGCTCCGCATTCTGGCTATCCCAGTCTGCATGGGGGACAAGGGGTTAAAGAGGTCTGGGAGGGGGGACCCCACGTCGTTTTTTTTTAATATTTCCCACACTCAGAACGAAGTAAGTAAAACTCTTCCCACTTGGGGGAATCTATGAAAATAAAACACTATTGTTACCTGTGCAAAAAAAACTGACATTTTCCGCATTTAAAAGAAATTTTTGCCCTTGAAACTTAAAAATCGATTTTCTCAAAAACTATAAGGTCTTTTTGAAAAAAAATGTTTTCCTCTTATTCCCACTGATCCCCTTAATATATCCTGTGAATTTGGTGTTCCTAAATTTTAAGCAGGCTTTGCTATTAACCGTTAAAGTCGGCGGGTTTTTAAATGTATAAATTTTTCCTTTGAAACTTTAACATCGATTTTCTCAAAAACTATAAGGTCTTTTTGAAAAAAATTTTTTTCCTCTTATTCCTTCTGATCTCCTTAATATATTCTCCAAATTTGAGGCTCTTAGCACTTAAGGGGGCTGTGCTATTAACACTTAAAGCCGGCAGCTACCTAACATTGATCCATGCGTCAACTTTTCCGCTTGGCAGCATGACCTTACGCATTAATTGCTAGTAGAATTTTACGCGTAAGCCTATAACGTAACAACCTGAATTACGGTATTCTTACGCATAATTGCGTAAGGGCTATGCGTAATTACAGACATGTACCGTAATTCAATGTCTACGCCGTAAGCGTAATTCCGTAATGCGTAATAGCGTAAAATTACGCGTAATGATCCGTAAGCGTAGCTTTTTCCATTACGCCCAGCACTGCCTTTAGTGCTTCATAAAGCTTCACATCCAATCTAACTTCTAATCTATTGATAAAAATACAGAATGACCACCATAATATGAGACATACACTTTTACACTTGTGGTGCATCAAGTACACCATTAATATCTAAGTAATTAGTATTGGTCTTTTACTTTGTAACACTACATATTTAATTAGATTTCAGTACAGGTTTGACAAAATATAGCACATAATACAGCCACTGCTGTTCTTGTACTGCACAACAAGCCTATGTAGCCATCAATAGCAGACCACTACCCACTGTGGACTACCCTGCTCCTGCCATGCCTGATTTATTTATCGGCTCCAACCCATCATTGTACAATCCGTTTATGCAATCAAATTGTTCAAGAAGACCTCATTATTTCATACTTTTGCCTTACTAATGCTCTTTTTAACTAATCCAATATATTACAATAAACACCAAGGCATTGGACTGGTTTCAGCCACTCATGTTGTATGCCTCCTAACCTGTACTACACTCCATGCACCTTCCCTCCAACCATCCCCAACCTTCTTTTTCCATCCACTCCCAGTTCCCACAGCCCTGCCTCTCCCTTTCACAGTCTCCGACATGCCCATGCCCAAACATAGGCAATTTGCAAGTATGTTTTATAAACAGCTGTATGTGCTTTTACACAGCTGTTGCATAAATAGATGAGGATCGGAGAGCTGCAGTACTGCACTTCCTTCTGTTAATAATATCACTGGCTTATAAATAGCTTGGGATAATAATAATAAACACAACAGTTGCAGAGATCACGTGATGAAGGTAGGACACAGCAGTACTGGCTCCCTCTCCTATTTATCACTGCTCTATAAATAGCGATAGAGGATGTCACAGAGAGGCTGCAGAGATAAAGCAGTGAGAAAAGGACAGTGGTAACACTGTTTACCTTCCCCTGTTTATCACTGATTTGTAAAAAAAATGGTGGATTTGTTCCACAGCTGCTGCATAAGGATGGAACGATAATAAAACTGCAATACTGTACTCCTCCTTTTTAGCACTGCTATATAAATAGCTGGAGGTGATGTCACTGAGAGGCTGCAGAGATGATGAAGTGAATAAAGGAGAGTGGCAATACTGTCCATAAAGGCCCGGCCTTGGGTTTATGCTGCCCAGAGAGCACCTGGACATGAAAGAGGGGTTGCTACACATGAAAGAGGAGGCTGAAAATGGAGAGCAACACATGAAGAAGGGAAATAAAGTTTTAAATGGTGGGATAAAGGCAATACCAGAAGACTTCCTTGGTGACTCTTTAAGAGCATAGGACCCTAGGAAATTGCACAGGTTGCCTCCTTCCCCCAAAATGTCAGCCCTGCCTCTCATGGGAGACCCCCTAGTGCACAGAACAAGCAGGTAGGGCTGTCAGGAAGACAGCCTTACCACTACATGGATTTCTTTAAATTGAGTTCCGTTCCACTTAAAGCACACATTAGCATGGGTTGCTCTTCAAGAATAGGACATCTGTATTGCCCAGTCTCTGCCTTCTGGAAACCAGTCTCTGATGAAGCAGACAGGTCCTACATACCAGGGATAATACATCTCTCTCACACGCCTCGTTCCAGCTGAGATCACTGCTAAGGCAGCATCTTGGGCAGGGTATGCAGACATAGAGACCTTATCCCTAGAAGTGAGATAAGAAGATGAAAAGTGACATATCAGCATTAAATCAGTTGTAATATGAAATAACACACACCCCCTAGTGGCCAGACCGCACAATGCCTTCCAATCGGTTTCAGCACACAGACCATGCAATCTGTGGTCGCAATCGGTGAGCAGAAACCGCTGTAATTTTGGCAGCAGACAGGCTAGAAGGGAGTTTGTGAGTTACAGTAACACAAATTACACACTATTTCAGGGTATAACTACCACTACTCCTACAGAAGGGTAGGAGACCTAACTGCTCTGATACTAATACCTGCAAATAAAATGGTTAAACACACTCTATTTTATCTAGCTATCAACAGTAGTAGCGATTTCAGAAGCTAGGATTCGGTTTGTGTGGCTGAGTAGCAGGGGTAGCTGAACAAATAAATGACTTTTTAGAAGTCTTTTATTATAAATGCAATATAAATAATTAATATATACAGAAAATCATTAAAATCAACAATTATAGAGACAATAATAGTGCAGTATGAAAATAAAAATAAGGGAAGGAATAAATGGATACTTAAGCTCAGGTGAAAGTGTCCTTTTGGAAAAGAAATGCTAAGTCCTTGGTTTCAGAATCAGGCAACTCAGCATTAAAGTCCAAACAAGCCGGATGCCAGCATGTCCTCAAGCTGGCAAGGATGTAATCGGGACGATGTTTCAAATTGGAGGACTCCTCCTCTCTGTCTCAAGCTTGGTTTTATGGAAGCTAGTTTTTGGGTGGGACCAAGCCCGCCCCTCTGGTTGACAAACCAATCACAGTTGGAGGGAGATATAGGTTTAAACTTATAAAACGCTGTAATTCAAAAACGACAAATGCTACATTTGCGCTGATAACAGATTAATACACAGTGGATCCGGGGGATCATCCAGAGACCAAGAATCAGGAGTCGAGCCCAAGGGGTTGCACCAGAATTAATAACTTGGCTTAGGAATGAGCTAAGAACTCCCATGATATCTGAAACCGTGTGCAATTTTAAACTGCGCCTAAAGGTGTTATTATCTTAGAGATAGTCAGTGGCATTCTGCTACAATCTTACCAACAAACGATTGGGTATATTTTCCACTTTATGCTATCCATAGTAGGAACCATGCTGAGCTGCTGCCAGGCTGTCTGGGGGGATGTAGGTTCTAGATCGGCCCCCTGCTGTGGGTTTCCTGACTATTCCTGTGTATGCTGCTGTTCACAGGTAACTGTGACAAGGTTAATTACCTGGTCTGAGTTGTCACAGGTACGTGTGAACTGTCTTCTGGGCTCCCTGCATTCTAAAGTAGGTAGGCCAAATGGTACTGAAACACACTCAGCTGTAAGTTTCTTTTGAACAAGTTAATCACACAAACATTAACTTCACTGGTCAACAAACATACTTCAGGAAAAAAAAATGTCACTCTTATCGCTCCAATGACCGTGTTGTTTAACCAGGAAGCGATCAGAAAATCGACTGCGCGAATCTTCCCCATTTGCCTGCGCTCCTCACGGCTGTTCCGTGACATGTATCAGTGGTACACAACAGTGCCAGATCATCCATAAGGCAATCCTAGGCAGTTGCATAGGAAAGAGGTATAGCTAGGCATGGGCGTCCGCAGAAAATTTTCCGGGGGGGGGGCAAAAAGTGGGGAGCAAAAAGCGGCGGGTCCGGGCTGGTGTGCGCCCCAAAAAATGGAGCTACGTCATGCGGCGCGCCGCGCCGAAAAATGGGTGTGGTCATGAACCAGAATGTGGGTGTGGTCGTGGGTGGAGACAAGTTTACATGAACTAAGCAATGGTGGGACATTAGATTAGGACAGTGGTGGCGAACCTTTTGGAGGTCGAGTGTCCAAACTGCAAAGTCACTTTACTATCACAAAGTGCCAAAAGCAATTTAAACTAAATACAAACGTTTTAACTCATACATGAACATTATGGAAAATTAAGTTGAAAATAAACTGTGAAGATAAACAATTTCATCCATCGTACTCCTGAAAAAAATTATTCATTTTTTTAGAACCTCCCAGTTTCATTTTCGGTTTTAAAAAGCGGAAAAAGTAGGTTTAATGCTATTGTCCATAGTCTCGCAGTTAGCAATCATGTGACCCCCAACAAGACAAATTCAGCAATCATGAGCCCCCCCCCCCCCCCCCATCAAGACAAATTTAGCAATCATGAGGCCCCCAACATGACCAACTCAGCAATCATGAGGCCCCCAACAAGACAAATTCAGCAATCATGAGGCCCCCAACAAGACAAATTCAGCAATCATGAGGCCCCCAACAAGACAAATTCAGCAATCTTGAGGCCCCCAACAAATCATGAGGCCCCCAACAAGACAAAGTCAGTAACCATGAGGCCCGCAACAAGACAAATTCAGCAGTCATGAGGCACATAAATAGACAGCTTTTCACATAAATAGGCAGAATGCCCCCTTAATATGTAGACACCTCTCACCTGGCAGCAGTTACCCAAAATACACTCAATCTGACAGCAGTGGTTCCCCAAAAATAGGTAGCCCCAGGTCTATAGGTGTCCCCAGAATAGGTGGCCAGCGGTATAGATGTCCCCAGAACTGGTAGCCAGGGGTAGAGATGTCCCCAGAACAGGTAGCCAGGGGTATATGTGCCCAGTATATGTAGGCAGGGGTATATGTGCCCAGTATATGTAGGCAGGGGTATATGTGCCCAGTATATGTAGGCAGGGGTATATGTCCCCAGTATATGTAGGCAGGGGTATATGTCCCCAGTATATGTAGGCAGGGGTATATGTCCCAGTATATGTAGGCAGGGGTATATGTCCCAGTATATGTAGGCAGGGGTATATGTCCCAGTATATGTAGGCAGGGGTATATGTCCCAGTATATGTAGCCAGGGGGATACGTCCCAGTATATGTAGCCAGGGGGATATGTCCCAGTATATGTAGGCAGGGGTATATGTCCCAGTATATGTAGGCAGGGGGATATGTCCCAGTATATGTAGGCAGGGGTATATGTCCCAGTATATGTAGGCAGGGGTATATGTCCCAGTATATGTAGCCAGGGGTATATGTCCCAGTATATGTAGGCAGGTGTATATGTCCCAGTATATGTAGGCAGGGGTATATGTCCCAGTATATGTAGGCAGGGGTATATGTCCCAGTATATGTAGGCAGGGGTATATGTCCCAGTATATGTAGGCAGGGGTATATGTCCCAGTATATGTAGGCAGGGGTATATGTCCCAGTATATGTAGGCAGGGGTATATGTCCCAGTATATGTAGGCAGGGGTATATGTCCCAGTATATGTAGGCAGGGGTATATGTCCCAGTATATGTAGCCAGGGGGATATGTCCCCAGAAAAAGTGGCCATGTCTGCGTGCAGGAGGAGGGGAGCAGCGGAGAGAAGAGGGAGAGCTATGGGCACTCACCTTAGGGGGCTCTCCCTCCCTCTCTCGCTGTCCCCTCCGGAGTCCGGAATGAAGTGTGCAGCGGCTGGCAGCGGGCGAAACTTACCTCCTCTCGTCGCACGCGCCGGATGGATTAGCCGCTACTCTGGCCTGATCCAGACCAGAGTGCGGCACCAGAACTTCCGGCGCAGGAGCGAGAGGAGGTAAGTTCCGCCCGCTGCCAGCCGCTGCACAGTGCACACTTCATTCCGGAGGGGACAGCGAGGGAGAGAGAGCCCCCTAAGGTGAGGGAAGGGGGGAGGGGAGACGTCCGCCCTTTCCCACTGTGCCCATAGCTCTCTCTCTTCTCTGCGCTGTTCCCTCCTGCTGGCTGCACGGGCACGCGGCCAAGGGGGGGGGCAGCGGGCGGCCAGGCTCTGGCAGATGCCCGGTTTTGCCATATGTGCGGACGCCCATGCAGCTAGGGTTTTCAGTGCCCGGGACAAAGACAGTTTGTGCCCCCCCCTTGATCAAACTGGGTGTGGCCACACATCAGAATGTGATCGTAGTCATAGGTGGAGTCAAGTGTTATTAAAATAGCCACCCTTACCCTTTCAGTAAGCCAGATGTGCCCCCATTCCGCCTGTTTAGATAGCCAGAAGTGCCCCCCTTTAACCTCCCTGGCATTATGATTATTTCTGGATTTTTGGTGCAATTTTTTTCACACACTTTTAGACCCTAATCATACCGCTAGAAAGATCTGCGGCAGCCCTGCACATCACATACCTTCCATGTATCTAGCTCATGGGTACCACTCTGAGCTGCGGATTTCCAGCCCAAACCTGACTCTGGATTACTACAAACAAGGTTAAATAACCTTTTTCTGCTGCTAATGCTTCTGCGCTCCTCTGCAGAGGGAGGGAGAGAAGAAGGGGCACTTCGGGCAGCCAGGGGCCACTATGTGGTGGTGCAACGGCCATGTTGAGTGCCCTCGCAGTGCTGCACCCGGGGGCACATGTCCCCCCTTGCCCACCCATAGTTACGCCTCTGGCCTAGGGCCTGGAGAGAGTCTAGGGGCCTGGTGGATGCAAGACTCTCTCCAGTCCTTCAGACGCTAAAAAGGCCAGTTGATTATCAATGGTGGGCACCAACTGCTATGTTGCCTAGGACTACAATTCCATCTTAAGCCATTTCTGGTACACAAGGTGTTTTGTAATTGAGTGTTATTAAAAAACATTGTTTAATTTCAGCCTGCTGAATATCTTAAAGGACATGGTAGCATACAGTGGGATGCGAAAGTTTGGGCAACCTTGTTAATCGCCATGATTTTCCTGTATAAATCGTTGGTTGTTACGATAAAAAATGTCAGTTAAATATATCACATAGGAGACACACACAGTGATATTTGAGAAGTGAATTTAAGTTTATTGGATTTACAGAAAGTGTGCAATAATTGTTTAATTAACCCTTTCCACTAGTATGTCCCGCATAGCGGGACATCGCGAATTTGCCGTTCCTGTCGTAGCAGTGGGTTGCAGTCACATCTGCCCCCCGCTGAGCCCGATCTCTCTCCCCTTGTATAGTGGGCATGTAAGACTACATGCCCACACAGGTGGTACCCCCTGCCCCAAACCGGAAGTGCGCGATCAGTGCTGACAGGAAGTGGCCGATTCAATTCAGCTTCTTTGTTGCTGATTGTTGCTGCTTCTTTGCAGGGTCTTTTTTGCAGTTTCCTTGCAGATTCCTTGCAGATTCTTTGTTGCACAATCCTTGCTGATCCCTTGCAGGTTCTTTGTTGCAGATTGCTTGCAGATCCCTTGCAGGTTCTTTCTTACAGATTCCTTGCAGATTCCTTGCAGGTTCTTTCTTGCAGATCCCTTGCAGGTTATTTCTTGCAGATTCCTTGCAGATTTCTTACAGAGCCGAGGAATGGCATCCTCTGTAGCAGGCAAAAGAAAAATGTCAGCGGCTGAGGTGGCACAGCGGATTATGGAGGACAGCAGCACAGAATCAGATGTGCAGGATTCTGGTGATGACAGTGACTATACTGTCACTGATGATGATGATTATTGCTACAGTGATGACACTGATATTGACGTGGCTGATGAAGGTGGGGAAGCTGCTGAAAGTGGGGAGGGTGATGATGATCACAGAAAATGGGCAAGCTTCTCTCCTACTGCTTGCTGCATAATTTTCCCTTTACTGTGTACTGTATAATGCAGGGGTACAACTGCCTGCAGCTAATGTTCCAGAAACTGTCAGTGGATTTTTTGAGCTTTTTTTTACACCAGTCCTATTACAAGAAATGATCAATGAAACAAATGATTATGCAAAAAGGAAGTTAGAAAATAACCCTCCTTCACCCAGATCCATCTGGAGGAGCTGGACTGATGTTACTATGCAGGAAATAAAGGCATACTTTGGAGTAATTCTTAGGATGGCACTGCAAGAAAGGGAATCTATCCAGGATTTTTTCTCAACTCGGTGGATCAATTACACCCCCTTTTTTGGAGATATCTTTTTTCGTGAGCGATTTAGTCAGATTCATTGGATGCTACATCTTTCTTCACCCATCAGTGGTCCTGAAGGCCTTAAAACTAGGGGTTGGAAGGTCAGGAACTTGACTGAGCATATGAAAGAAAGATGCAGAAGTCTGTTTGTACCCCATAGGAATGTAGTAATTGATGAAAGCACTATTAGTTTTAAAGGAATATCAAAGTACAAGATGTACAATCCTCAGAAACCAAGCAAGTGGGGGCTACGAGTGTGTTCTTAGCTGATTGTGAGACTGGATACCTCTTTGTGTTTGAACCGTATTATAGATCTGCAACTACGGAAAGCTTGCCAAGGTCCGACTTGCCATTTTCAGCTCGCATTGTCCTTCATCTTTGTACAAATCTGAAACAAGCCACTCCTGGACATGGATACCATTTATTTACATATCAATTTTATACCACATATTGGCACAAGAGTTACTAAAAGAAAAATTTCACATAACTGGAACGGTCATGCCCAAGCGTAAAGGTCTACCAAGTGAAATAAAAAAATTGAAACTGAAGAGTTGTGAAGTTCGTGCTTGGAAACTTGACAGTGAAGAGATGGTATTGGCATTGAAGGATAAGCGTATTATACACATGCTTAGCACTTTCTACCCTGCTACTACAACGACACAGCAGAGAAGAATGAAAGGTAGAGTGACTGAAAATGTTGAGAAGCCCACAGCAGTCATAGAATATACTAAACACATGGGAGCGGTTGACTGATTTGATCAGCGCTGTGTAATATGTTGGCGCTTTATAAATACAATAAATAATAATAATAATTATACCATTAGTTACTCTTTCAACAGGAAGTCAGTGAAGTGGTGGAGGAAGACCTTTTTATGGTTGTTGGAGCTGACAGTAGTGAATAGCTTCATAATTTTTAACCAGTTGCATCCACATTAACCAAAGGTTCATATCAGCTTCCGCATGAACCTAATTCTTGAGCTGATTCGTGAACAACGAGCCTCTAGGCCTCAGCGGAGATATGGCCGCCCTTCTTCATTGGATGTGGAGGAGCGTCTAAACGGTAGCCAGCATTTTATTGCTCTAATGCCCAATCAAAACACCAAAGATTGCACAGTGTGCAGTGACAGGAAGACACCAGGTGGCAGGCGAAAACCACCTATTATTGCGAAACTTGCTCACACAGGCCAGGATTACACCAAGGAAATTGCTTTAAAGTGTACCATACTTTGGCCAATTTCTCTGCTACCAGCCAATAGAAGATACCAAACTGTCCAAAAAAGGTATTAAATTAAACGTTATAATGTGTTCTTTAAAATAAGGTATACCATGTTACTGTGTTACGTTCCATGTTAGAATGGGAGAGAGGGTAAGAGGAAGAGTGCATTTCTAGGAAAATACTCTGAGTAGAAAGGGTTAAAATCAGACAGGTGCATACATTTGGGCACTGTTGTCATTTTATTGATTCCAAAACCTTTAGAACTAATTATTGGAAATCAATTTGGCTTGGTAAGCTCAGTGACCCCTGACCTACAAACACAGGTGAATCCAATTATGAGAAAGAGTATTTAAGGGGTCAATTGTAAGTTTCCCTCCTCTTAATTTTCTCTGAAGAGTAGCAACATGGTGGTCTCAAAATAACTCTCAAATGACCTGAAGACTGATGTGAAGAAATTATTTTGGGGAAGGATACAGAAAGCTGTCTCAGAGATTTCAGCTCTCTGTTTCCACAGTTAGGAACATATTAGGAAATGGAAGACCTCAGGCTCAGTTCAAGATAAGGCTCGAAGTGGCAGACCAAGAAAAATCTCGGATAGACAGAAGCGACAAATGGTGAGAACAGTCAGAGTCAACCCACAGACCAGCACTAAAGACCTACAACATCATCTTGCTGCAGATGGAGTCACTGTGCATCATTCAACCATTCGGCATACTTTACACAAGGAAATGCTGTATGCGAGAGTGATGCAGAGGAAGCCTTTTCTCCGCTCACAGCACAAAAATATACTGCCAAGCACCCAGTATCTCCCTTTGTACAAAAGTATATCTATGAAAAAACCTTTTTACCTATTGCAATGTTAGAGGTAGTGTTTTTTCCCCCCTTTTTGCTCTTTAATTCATCATAGGGTAAAAGTGTAATTGTGATAATCAGGAGTCTGATAAAGGCATTTATAGGCAGAAGCCTCACCAAAAACAATAAAACATCAGACATATACTCTTGTTGGTGTGGAAATCCTTGATGGTGGTTGGCAAATGGTTGGCAAATGGTGTTGAATGCAAAACTGAAGCCTGGGAAGAGGATCCTGGCATAGGTGTCAGATGTGTCGAGATTCCTCACAAACTTTTTTGTAGCTCCCCATCTATGTGCAGCCCCACTCCTACCCTCCTATTCCTTGTGAACCCCCCTCTTTCATGTGTCACATGATCCATGTACAGTGGTTATAGAACAGTAATACCCCTTTAAATTAGTTAAATTTTGTTGCTTTGCAACCTGAAGCAAAAACTCAAACAGACACACAAATCCAGGCATATATACTTAACCTCCCCAGCGTTCAATTTCCCCAGAATTTCTGTGCAAACAGTGATAAAATTTATTTTTAAAACTTTTTTTTTCCTGTAACTTGCCAAAATGTGTCAAGCAAGGGTCTAGTATACAGTGCAGGAGAGTATTGATGTGTATGCATGTTTAAACTGTTCACAGCATGTTTTTTTGAACGGACATTTCTGTCCATACCGCTAGGGAGGTTAATGCAACTTATTACTACTATTCTAAGTAATAAACACTTTTTTGAAGTAGGAATGTAGGAGATAAAATTGTACTTTGTTCAACATTCTTTGAATATTGTGTACAGTATAAATACCATGAAACTGACATTTTGAGGCTGACTTACTAACTAAAAAAAATGGTAAATCGCAAAACATGTGATTTTGAAAAAGTAAAAGAAAAATCTGCAAAACCTCTTCCTCTATCATTATCCCAGTGCATAGTCCCTTTTTACCCAAACTAATTACAAATACAACCCACATGGCTTTGGGAGGTGGGCACCTTGCAATGGGGGTAGCAAATAATTTACAGTCTCACAAAGCACCTTTCTTCATCAACATTGGGATTTTCTTACTGAAATTATATAATTGCCACTTACTACATTGCTATGAAATCAGATCTATCATTTCAATTTTTATTAAATCTCACAAAGGAGCTACTCCTTTCTAATCACTAGGATAGGCTCCTTTTAGGCTTCTGAACCCTTCTTTCTTTGTGTGTATAATGCCTTCTGCCTTCCATCTGCCTTTTCTAAGATTTATGCCTCTTCTTATCTTCTCCAAGTTTTGACATTCTAATAAATTGTTTCATTTTTTTTTTTACAACAAATACATGTAAAAACAATGTATCCACTCACTTTACTTTCTCCATGGCAGATTGGGTATCAATGAGACCTAGGACACACAGTGTGATAGAAACAGGGACCTTTTTCATGGCTAGTTCATGCCTCAGAGACCAGAAGAAACCATCCAATGCAAACTTTGTTGCACCATAAGACGTGGTATAGGGTGTGCCTACTTTTCCTAGATAAACAAAGCAACATCAGAATGCATTCTTTCAGGAGTAATATACACATACCAAAATATGCAATTATGAAAAAGAGTAAAATAAATAGATACATTATTCTTAAAGAGACACTGAAGCGAAAAAAAAATATATGATATAATGAATTGGTTGTGTACTATGAATAATTACTAGAAGATTAGCAGCAAAGAAAATATTCTCGTACTTTTATTTTCAGGTATATAGTGTTTTTTCTAACATTGCATGATTCTATAATATGTGCAGATTACACAACACTCAGCATTCAAAATGAGTCTTGCAGAGCAGTCTGTGACGTAATGAACTCTCCTCTGGCAGAGGAAAAGTAAACATTTCAATTACAGTTGAGATAATAAAAGTCAGATAACAGCCCTCTCCAGGACTAACTTGGTCGGAGAGCTTAATAGCTTTTTTGCATAGAGATAACAACTGGAGTTTCTCAACTCTTCCTGTACTGGAAACAATTAGACTGATGTATCTGATCTTAATGTTTAATTTCTTAGCTGTACTACACATACAAATCATAATATCATAATTTTTTTTTCGCTTCAGTGTCTCTTTAAGACATTTCTTTATGAAAAAGGTACATGCATTTAAATCACCTAAAGATCGTTGCATTTAGGTACCCACTGTAGCAGATGAACCACATTTAGTAGTAACAGTTAGTATGTTTATAGTTTAGTGTAGTTCATAGTTGGTGTATTTCATGGTTGTTTTCTAAAATGCCTCTCTAGAAATTATAACTTTTTACTGTAGCACTCATTGAATAAATTGGCCTAACTAGGCCCAATTCTAGGTGGAGACCCAGTCGCTTCTTTCATTTGGTTTGACCTGCCATCAACAATCTGTTTACTCCCCAATACTATTACATACAGTATTTGTCTTTCAATGTCAAAAAAATTACCTGTCAGAGAGGATAGCACTATAATAGAACCTTTGGATTCTGTCAATTGGGGTAGAGCCATGGTGGCAAGATGAATATAGCTAATAAAATTCACCTGTAAGCATATTGAAGGACATGTGAGATGAGATAAGAGTACAGTAAATATCTGAGTGGCTAATGTAGAAATACATGCCATTACAAACCTCCATTAGCCATCGTGTGTGATTGACATCTCCGTCCCACATTTTAAATGGAGTTGAACCGATGTGATTTAATACCAAGTAATCCAAACCTCCTGAAAAGACAACAAAAGTGGTTGATTAGTATACTACAACTTTGCTTCAGAAGAGGACATGAATAATACATATAGGTAAGGTTCCTTTCAAACTTAGCCTGTTGAGTCGTGTCACAGAAGCAATAATAGCCCTAAGGGGTTATCACATTGTTTGCAGTGTGGTGTGATGTAATGGCTTCCGGTAGAGCAACACAAGATTGACTCTTGCGATACAGGATAGCATGCTGGCAGTCATGCTTACTTTCGTGGTAATGTAAGCCTCACTGTACGGTTGTGCCGCACCATTAACCACTTTAGATTCTTGGCTCACACTGATCACAGGGTCAGGAGCCAATGAAATGGCACCTGACAACTCACAGAGTTCTTCTGCCATACTGATAACAGAGTGAAAAAGCCGCAGCGAAAGGAGAGCAGCCGCAGCAAAAGGAGACGAGCCTGTGTGTTGTGGCGTCGGTGAGCCCTGTTTCTTAAAGTGAACCTCCAGACTAAAAATCTACTCAGCAGCACTGAAAAGGCTTGGTGTTTCTTTAACAGTTTAACAGCATCAGAACTTTGTTTTTCTTATCCAAGCCTCATTTTTGGCTGCACAAAAGCTGAGCTCCGCCCCATCAAAGAAAACTGCATTTTTCCCCTAATGCTGTGCAAAGCATGATGGGATTTGTAATGTTGTTGTTCTAGTTGCCTAGCAACTGGGAGGGGTGATCAGGACACAGGACAGTTGGAACTGTGTCTCATATTCCCTGTCACCTCCTTTCAACCAAAAAGATGGCTGCCCTCATGAAATCAATCATTTGCCTGTTCTTTTAAAATATGGTGGGTAAGAGATTATATTATCTATCTATTTTAATTAACATAACTAATGTAACTTAATGACAGTATGTTTGTTTAGGCTGAAGTTCCTCTTTAACCAAAAAGTCTCTGGTAATGAGTGGCGAGAGACTACTGGTAAGGAAGGGGTTAAGGTGCAATGCCACTTTTCATAATCGTTGCAGTGTGCTTGAAGTACCATTGCAATGCAGTGGATTATAAGTGTGAAAGGAGCCTAAAGGAGAAATGCCTGAAAGCTTTTGATTCCCCTTGACAATTAATGTATTGTAGTCTCTTGTGTCAATTCATAATTTTCTTTTTTTTTTTTTTTAAACGCTGTTTCACGTGAAATACATTCTTTACAACAATACCTGCATTTGTTTTAGCTTTACTAACATGATACATTCAGAGAAACATGCGGCTGGCAGGCAGTGATGTGCATTATGTTAATTATCACTTACTTTGAATAGTGATTTACTACTGGAGGAAAATGAATCACTATTCGCTTTAGTACTGGTGTGGGACTCACAGAAGTGATCTTCACAGGACTGTCAATGGCAGTAGTTCAATGATGTTGGAAATAAAAATTGAGGCTTCCCTAACTTCTATATTTAAATTGCGTGTTGATTTATATGATCCATGGCCTTCGTATTAGGTTGAAAAAAAGTCTATCCTTATTCAGTAATTCAAAGCTTTTTCATATATGGTAATTCTTACATGTAATTACTTTGTGTTGCTATATAAAGTCCCTCTAAAATCCAATATGTATATATAATTGTGTTATAAGTACTTCCTAATTTCTTCTATTTTTGCTTATTCAGAACGCATGATTTTTTTTTGGCGGGGACCCCCCAAACAAATTTAGCTAAATAAAAAATAATACAAAAGATAAACTGAGTAAACACTATAATGACACTTTTAAAAATGATTGCAAATATAATTCAGGTGAAAACGATTGGCCCCCAAACATAAAACTCAGCTCTGCCACTTTTAACTGCACAACTGTAATAAGACAGAAGCATACCTCCCAACTTTTTGAGATGAAAAAGAGGGACACTTAAGCCACACCCCTTTCACACCCCATGGTCACGCCCCCATCACACCCCTAGCCATGCATACCATAAAGATTTGATAAGAAAAATATGTTGTTTTATAATGCAAACCACACTGGTCCTTTCTATCCTGGTCCATTTTCCTTCATATTAACATTTTAAAATTAGTAATATATCACTTTAAAGGATGGGAATAAAGTTTAGAGTCAATCAAACACATTTTTAGTAGAGAAATATATAGATTTACGTAGAAAGAGGGACAAAGTCCTGAAAGAGGGGCAAGAGGGACTGTCCCTCCAAAAGAGGGACAGTTGGGAGCTATGCAGAAGATCAATCTTTTGCATGGCTGTAGTGTGACTTTGGCCCTTTCATCTGTAAAGAATTATTTTAATTTGGTCATATAGGGAAGAGGAGGCACAAGATCTCAGAGGGATTTAAGGGATAACTTTGACAGGCTTCCAGACAATCACCGGCTTCCCTTCAGATCCTCTATGCCAATATCCACCACACGCTTCACCTATAGCCAAGCCCCCACTTGAATGGGAGACGAATGCGACTACCCTACTTTGGTTGCCCCTGGGAATTGTGCTTACAATATAGAATCTGAGGCCGTAGAAACCAATGAAGTACCTGAAAACTAAACAAAGACAGCATCCAGGGACTAGGCCAAAGGTCAATACTGGAGGTCAGGTGACTGTCAATACAGGGATCAGAAAAACTCAAAGCCAGAGGTAAGTCATGGGTCATACACAAAAGATCAAATATCAAGACGGAAAACCAGGGATGAGACATGAGTGCAGTTGTAATAATAGAGGTCAAAATAGACAGCAATCCAGTTTGTAGCCGTGGGTTATGCACAGGTCGTAACGGTAATCAGTCTGAATAACATCAATCTTAGCATTAGCAAACGAACCTCTATTATGGGCAAGGTAGCAGTGACAGAGGCAGACTTTTATTGGGACTGAGACCAATCAAGTGGGACTACTAGTCCCAGCAGCCACTGGCTGCTTTAATAAAGTGGCCAATTGTCCACTTTCACTTTGATAGTAAAACTTTCCTCCTGTGGCTAGTTGTGCTGCCGGAGTAAACACCGCAGTGTGACCATACCAGTCCATTGCAATGTATTTGTCTTGTACTTCGTGTTGTTATTTTCAAGCTGTGCTTGAGTTTCAGATTCTGGACTAATGATTGCACATCCTTCTTCAGAGCTTTTTCGTACTGTAGACTGCTGAATGCAAGACCTAATGTTTGACTGTGAAAGATTAAAAGGAACCTGGACGGGGCAAACCAAGTATTTTCAAGGGGGGATTCCTGAACGGTTTCTCTAAGCCACACACAATATAATAATATGGTAGGACAGAGTATGACTATAGTAGGGATTAGATTGTAAGCTTCTCTGAGGACAGTGACATGAGTATGTACTCTGTAAAGTGCTGCGCAAGATGTCAGTGCTACATATATTCACACATACAGTGTATATACTGTGTATATATATATATATATATATATATATATATATATATATATATATATTTTTTTTTTTAATAATAGTAATCTGAACATTTATATAGCGCTTTTCTCCTGTCAGACTCAAAGCGCTCAAGAGCTGCAGCCACTGGGACGCGCTCAGGAGGCCACCCTGCAGTGTTAGGGAGTCTTGCCTTGAACTCCTTACTTGAATAGGTACTGACCCTAGCCAGGATTCGAACCCTGGTCTCCCATGTCAAAGGCAGAGCCCTTAACCAGTACTATATTCAGCTATATATATATTATATATATATATATATACAGAGAGAGAGACAGAGATATGCGACTCTATGGAGGGGGGGGGGGGGGGGGTTCTGTAGCACAGGTGCCGAGCGATAAAAAGTGGTAGCAGGAGAGTGGCTGACAGGTGGTGAATTCACTGCCTATTGGCTGCCCGACTGAAAGAGGCCTTAATTATTTGCAAATAATTGTTGTTCATCAAAAAATAATGACTCCAGCAAGAGTTCTTATATTGTCTTCACACTAAACTATGGAAACTATTTCAAAAATGTTTCTGTACGCAGATCAGTGCTTCTTCTTAGAGACCTATTGATAACACTGTTTTGCATATGGTAAAGCAGGCAAGGGTTAAGATGTATTCTGGGTGTCTGGTTTACGGGAGTAGCTAATTTGCATCTCAGCAGCCCTTCCAGCTACAGACAGACATTTTTAATGAGTTATATTTAGAGCTCTAACCATTTGAAGCATTAGAAATTGTAGAAGTGTTTTCCATTTAGACTGGGATTATTACTGAATGATACAAGACTGGCAAATGTACCCAGACACTTATAGATGGACACCCACTTTGGCCAAAAGATAGATCCCTCTCAGATCAGAATCTGACCAGAGTGGGATGTGTTCCTGTCACAGATTAAACAAAGATTTAATAGATTTTAGCATGAAATCCCCCAGGTACCGTTCAGAGTACTCACAGCAGTGGACCGCACTCACAACTCACCTGTCCAGCCGGAACACACCCTCCAGTCTACATCTCTCTGGTGCTCGTTCTATGTGTCTCGGCTGCATGTGCATACTCACCTAACAGCACAACATCCCTGCACTTTGATTGGCCCAATAAGCTGCCTGTCAAGTCACAGGCATCCTTTTGGGACAAGCAAAGTGAGGGATCACATCCTATGAAGCCACTGGACACGACGGGGTTCAGGTCAGGATGAGTGGAGAGGCTGCCATGTGAATGGAGTGCATGTAAGTTACCAGCACACACTATGCTGCACTACCACACATAGCAGGTGCATAACTCGTGCTCCTCACATCACATAAATCAACCCCATTATGTTAATGGTGGCGCCTAGGCCCAGCGTGGGAAAGAGGGCGCGCCAAAATGACCTGCCTCGCCAAAACACTGTTGTCCCTATCTTGCAGAGGGTCTATCCAAAGGGTGAGTGCCCCTTCTTACAGGGTGAGGTGGTGGTTTCACTATAAGGCTTAAAGGAATGTCCTGCCTGCAGGGTAGCTAAATACTACTAAAGTCAATAGGCGTTTATCCTGTGATACAATATATGCTCTGCCTGTTCAGTAAGCCAGCACCTATTCAGTAAGGAGTTTCTTGGGCAAGTCTCCTTAACACTGCTACTGCCTATTGAGTGCGCTCTAGTGGTTGCCTCGCAAGCGCTTTGAGTCACGAAGGAGAAAGGTGCTATTATTATTATTATTATTGATTTATAAAGCGCCAACATATTCCGTGGCGCTGTACAACGTAAGAAACAAACATGGGGTACATAATAATACAGACAATGGTGTACACCAATATACAAGATACATAATTAGTGACAAAATACAAAGAATGATACAAAATACAAATTATAGAATTGGTAATGACAGTGATAAAATTAACATGATGAATAAAATGTATAATGGTTACCAAGACACAAAAGGTGCTATACAAATACTGCAATTATTATTATACTGCAATTATATCATTGCATAATACTGTGAGGAAACGCGGAAAAGCCGCCGCGTGTGCCAAGAGCTAGGCGGCTGACTCCGCGTCCTACGCGGCGGTTTGCACGCGTCTGGCTGTGTGGTGGAACGCGGAAAAGCTGCCGCATGTCCTGACAGCAAAGCGGCTGTTTGCATGCAGCAGCATGTGGTTGGTGTGGCTGGGTCTGTTAGTGCACCTAGACAGATGGAGAGCTATGCACGCGCGGGCCTGAATGCAGGACCTTTATACCAGCAGGGGAAGTGTCAGCTGATCAGGAAGGTCAGCTGACTCCTGTAGGACTCATGATTGGCTGAATGGTTCGGGCGGGGCAGCAGAGTCCAGCAACTATATATTCTGCTGCTTAGTCAGTTGCTGGTTGCCTGTCGTTGCAATCACTTCGTGGTAGCACGCAGACCCTTAGTCAGATCCGAAAGTGTGCCGGGACCAGCTGGAGCTGTAATCCTACACTTAGCTAGATTCTGTTGATAGTCTTAAGTACTAGTTTGATTGTGATTATCTGTTATGACTTTCTGCCTGTCTGACTACACTGCCTCTGTCTTCTGATCCTGTACTTTGTTTGTCTGTGAGTTGCCGACTTGGCCTTCCCGACCCTGAGAACTATATCGCTAGGAGATAGTTCACGCCTGTATGTGCTGGGCACCTGCTTCACAGGGCCAGCTCTGTATGTGCTGGGCACCTGCTCCATAGGGCCAGCTCTGTATCTGCTGGGCACCTGCTCACAGGGCCAGCTCTGTATTTGCTGGGCACCTGCTCCCCAGGGCCAGCACTGTATGTGCTGGGCACCTGCTCCACAGGGCCAGCTCTGTATTTACTGGGCACCTGCTCCATAGGGCCAGCTCTGTATTTGCTGGGCACCTGCTCCCCAGGGCCAGCGCTGTATTTGCTGGGCACCTGCTCCACAGGGCCAGCTCTGTATTTACTGCCCCAGGGCCCATCCTGTATTCATTGGGAACCTGCTCCTCAGGTTCCTCAAGCTTGTTACTATTCTTCTGTATTCTGATCTTGTACCTTGTCATTCTGATACCCTGTTGCCGAACCTCGGCTCGCTCTTAGACTCTGCATCTGACTCCTGATTCTGTACCCCGATATTTCTGATACCCTGTTGTTTATTAGTCTCCGCCTCTGCGTTCTGAATCTGTACTGTATTTGTCCGTGTGTTACGACCTGGCTTGCCTGACTTCGAGAACTGACCTTACTGTTAGTGGCAGTTCCCAGATCTGTTAGTGACACTCTCTCCTAGGTGTCACTCACGTTCTGTCCTTCCTACGCTCCGCCTGACTCCTCCCCCGGGAGAGTCCAGGCCTTCGGAAGGAATCTGTATTGCTGCAGTACTTCATACTGTACGGCACTTGTTTCTGAGGCTTAGTCCTCGAGGTATTACTGTTGCACCAAGCACTTACACTACTCAGGTGTTCAGAGGTTAGCGTTATATCGGATTATCGGTGATACTGCAGATCATCGATAATCGGGTATATTCTGCATATTCGGTGATACTGCAGTTCACCGGTAATCAGACCCTCTCTCTGCTACACCGATCGTGACAGAACGACAGGCCCAAAAAACATGGTGACACTTGATGAACGGATCGATGTGTTAACCACTACTCTTAAGGAGGTTAGGAAAACGGTTGATACATTGCAGACTCAGGTTAACCAACTGACTGAGTCAATTAAGTGTATTTTAAACTCTGTTGCACCAGTGTCACCCCCCTCTGTAATTCAATCTAGAGTACCCACACCAGGGAAATTCGTAGGGCACCACCTATTATTCCTGAGGAATTGCATTCTGGTGAAAACTCGTATAGGGGAAGTGCGACCTCACTGGGATCAGAGATTAGTTTTGAGGAACAACAGATAGAGAGCTACTATGCAGATAACATTTCCGAACTTTATGAGAGTGATGGCTCTATCTATAGTCATGAATCTGCTGTGCAAGGGTCAAGCTTGCTTATTGCAGCAAATCGAGTTCAGGAGTCTGAAACCGTACAGTCTTTAGCTCCATCATCTGACCAGATTCTAAGTAACAAGAAACCACATTCATGTTCTGAGCATAATTTAGATCTTGTCAACCATAGTAGGCCCCACTTTAAGGGATACATATATTCGTGTTCTGAGTGTGGGGACTCTTTTGTACCTGAGGGACAACCTGTGACTAATGGGAAATCTCACACAGGTGAGAAATTATACGTGTGTCCTGTATGTGAGGAGAAACTTCTCAGTCATGGGGAGTCTCACATTGATGAGAAATCATATTCATGTTCTGAGTGTGGGGACTCTTTCGTACCTGAACTGCGACCTGTTGCTCATGGGAAATCTCACACTGGTGAGAAGTTGTACTGGTGTTCTGTATGTGAGGAAGAACTTCTCAGTCATGGGAAGTCTCACATTGATGAGAAATTACATTAATGTTCTGAGTGTGGGGACTCTTTTGTACCTGAGGGACAACCTGTGACTAATGGGAAATCTCACACAGGTGAGAAATTATACGTGTGTCCTGTATGTGAGGAGAAACTTCTCAGTCATGGGAAGTCTCACACCAATGAGAAAACGTATTCATGTTTTGAGTGTGGGGTCCCTTTTGTACCCGAACTACCGCCTGTAGCCCATGGGAGATCTCACACCGGTGAGAAGCAGTACTGGTGTTCTGTATGTGAGGAAGAACTTCTCAGTCATGGGAAGTCTCACATTGATGAGAAATCATATTCATGTTCTGAGTGTGGGGACTCTTTCGTACCTGAACTGCGACCTGTTGCTCTTGGGAAATCTCACACTGGTGAGAAGTTGTACTGGTGTTCTGTATGTGAGGAAGAACTTCTCAGTCATGGGAAGTCTCACACTGATGGGAAATTACATTAATGTTCTGAGTGTGGGAAATGTTTTAAACATAACATAAATCTTGTCAATCGTAGAAACTCACACTGCGGGGGATAGCTTTATTCATCTCCTGAGTGTGTAAGATGTTTTGTAAATACCACTGAACTTCTCAGTCATTGGAAGTCTCACACCGATGAGAAAACTTATTCATGTTCTGAGTGTGGGAAATGTTTTTCGCCTGATGCACCGGTTGTCACTCATGAGAAATCTCGCACCTGTGAGAGCTTGTATTTATGTTCAGAATGCGAGAAATTTAGTGACTGTTACATTTATACCTTGTTCCAAAATTCTGAATCTGACACAGGACGGTCCTTGACTTTGGCATCTGATCAGGTGAAGAGTGTGGGTATGAGATGAGGACGTCGCTATCATTGTCTCCTGGGGCGTGTCCGGAGTCCACGCCTCAGGGGGGGGGGTACTGTGAGGAAACGCGGAAAAGCCGCCGCGTGTGCCAAGAGCTAGGCGGCTGACTCCGCGTCCTACACGGCGGTTGCACGCGTCTGGCTGTGTGGTGGAACGCGGAAAAGCCGCCGCATGTCCTGACAGCAAAGCGGCTGTTTGCATGCAGCAGCATGTGCTTGGTGTGGCTGGGTCTGTTAGTGCACCTAGACAGATGGAGAGCTATGCACGCGCGGGCCTGAATGCAGGACCTTTATACCAGCAGGGGAAGTGTCAGCTGATCAGGAAGGTCAGCTGACTCCTGTAGGACTCATGATTGGCTGAATGGTTCGGGCGGGGCAGCAGAGTCCAGCAACTATATATTCTGCTGCTTAGTCAGTTGCTGGTTGCCTGTCGTTGCAATCACTTCGTGGTAGCACGCAGACCCTTAGTCAGATCCGAAAGTGTGCCGGGACCAGCTGGAGCTGTAATCCTACACTTAGCTAGATTCTGTTGATAGTCTTAAGTACTAGTTTGATTGTGATTATCTGTTATGACTTTCTGCCTGTCTGACTACACTGCCTCTGTCTTCTGATCCTGTACTTTGTTTGTCTGTGAGTTGCCGACTTGGCCTTCCCGACCCTGAGAACTATCTCTATCGCTAGGAGATAGTTCACGCCTGTATGTGCTGGGCACCTGCTTCACAGGGCCAGCTCTGTATGTGCTGGGCACCTGCTCCATAGGGCCAGCTCTGTATCTGCTGGGCACCTGCTCACAGGGCCAGCTCTGTATTTGCTGGGCACCTGCTCCCCAGGGCCAGCACTGTATGTGCTGGGCACCTGCTCCACAGGGCCAGTTCTGTATCTGCTGGGAACCTGCTCCCCAGGGCCAGCTCTGTATTTTCTGGGCACCTGCTCCACAGGGCCAGCTCTGTATTTACTGGGCACCTGCTCCATAGGGCCAGCTCTGTATTTGCTGGGCACCTGCTCCTCAGGGCCAGCTCTGTATTTGCTGGGCACCTGCTCCTCAGGGCCAGCACTGTATGTGCTGGGCACCTGCTCCATAGGGCCAGCTCTGTATTTGCTAGGCACCTGCTCCTCAGGGCCAGCGCTGTATTTGCTGGGCACCTGCTCCTCAGGGCCAGCACTGTATGTGCTGGGCACCTGCTCCACAGGGCCAGCTCTGTATTTACTGGGCACCTGCTCCCCAGGGCCAGCTCTGTATTTGCTGGGCACCTGCTCCCCAGGGCCAGCGCTGTATTTGCTGGGCACCTGCTCCACAGGGCCAGCTCTGTATTTACTGCCCCAGGACCCATCCTGTATTCATTGGGAACCTGCTCCTCAGGTTCCTCAAGCTTGTTACTATTCTTCTGTATTCTGATCTTGTACCTTGTCATTCTGATACCCTGTTGCCGAACCTCGGCTCGCTCTTAGACTCTGCATCTGACTCCTGATTCTGTACCCCGATATTTCTGATACCCTGTTGCCGAACCCTGCTTGTTTATTAGTCTCCGCCTCTGCGTTCTGAATCTGTACTGTATTTGTCCGTGTGTTACGACCTGGCTTGCCTGACTTTGAGAACTGACCTTACTGTTAGAGGCAGTTCCCAGATCTGTTAGTGACACTCTCTCCTAGGTGTCACTCACGTTCTGTCCTTCCTACGCTCCGCCTGACTCCTCCCCCGGGAGAGTCCAGGCCTTCTGAAGGAATCTGTATTGCTGCAGTACTTCATACTGTACGGCACTTGTTTCTGAGGCTTAGTCCTCGAGGTATTACTGTTGCACCAAGCACTTACACTACTCAGGTGTTCAGAGGTTAGCGTTATATCGGATTATCGGTGATACTGCAGATCATCGATAATCGGGTATATTCTGCATTTTCGGTGATACTGCAGTTCACCGGTAATCAGACCCTCTCTCTGCTACACCGATCGTGACAAATACAAATAGACATGGTAAAACAAATAGATACATAAAAACAAAGGGAATCTCTAAAACACACACCAATGCTCATGAAAGTGAAGATGTGTGAGCCAAGTGCTGATGACTGGGCTAGGGGCAGATTGTGAGCCCGACATGCGTTAGGTGTTCCTGTGTTCAATAAAACACAAACTTTTTAGTACTCTTCTGAGTTTGCGGATCTCCTTCCTCAATTTATCGTTTTCATCTTTCTTATAGCTTATGTTGAGCTACTAAATTGATTATCCTTACCCAGTGCAGCTATTGCTGCCTCCATCACTCGCTCACGATCTACTGATGACCCCATATCGGCAAGGACCAATGAGACACTCTTTGCACCAAGTTCCAGACACTTCACTTTCACCTGTATTCAAATAGAATTTGACTTTATTATCCTAACCATTGTGAAGCTGCTAAAGATCAATGGGCTCAATTTACAAACAATGCAAGTTATATTTGATATAACATTTTTTTTTCTTTTCACTTCATACTTTTAAACAACTTTATATCTGAAATGAACCCGCTTTCGCACTGAAAATAGCTAGTAGCGTTCGAAAATAGCTGCCATGTTAAAGTGACATTTTTTTATTTCAAAGTAGACTTAAGATGGTGTAATAAAAGAAAAACATAATTTAAAACACCTCAATGTCTTTGTGAATTGAGCGCGAATGTTTGTATTGATATGTATCTATATCAGACAAATTGTTATGGGCATAGATTCTGGGCCTGTGCCCTGATTTTCCTGGGCATTGGTCCCCATCAGAGTGCCCTGAATGTCCCCATGATGCACATGCAGCTTACTTATCTCACATCAGCATGGTGAGCAATGCAAGGCAAAGATAAGTGAATCCTCCTCTCTTCCCCTCAATACCCGCTGGCTGCTAGAGACACATGACAGGAGGATGAGGAGAGGAGGATCCACTACTGGCCTGTGCCCTGCACTGTCCACCATCTCACTATAAAGGCAGGTAAGCTACTCGTGAGCTGCAGTGCCACCTATTACATTCAAGTTTCTCCAAAACATCCTCTAGGTGGACTAAATAGTCTCACTTCTCTGTGTGCATGCAGGCCCTGCATGCATATAAGTGGGATCTGCTTCCATGGAAGGAAGGAGAGCAATAGCATGTTGTTATAAATCCTTTGAAGCGCCCTGTATGGACTATTACTGCCTGTGTCAGGTGATGCGGAGTAATTTGTTCTGGAATCTATCATCCTATACTAACCGTATAGTCCACCTGGCCAAGAGCACGGGTGGCTTGAGATGTCAAGCTCAAGGTTGAGAATAACCTGAAACTGAAGTTAAGCATCTCTTTGTTTTACAGGTGACCACTGAACACAGATGATTAGGGGGCATATAGGTTAAAGGGGAGCTATGACAAAAAACTGGAAAATTTAAAGTACATACAAATAACATATTAATTTGTTCCAGAGTAAAATGCACTATAAATGACTTTATTTCCATGTAGCTATCACTTACAGTAAGTGTTTTTAATCTGATGGTTATTACCTGTTTTGGACAAGTCTTTCTCCTCTTTGGGAATTCTCAGTATTTCCTTTATTCTTTACAAAAGCACTTCCTGGAAAGGATCAATATAAATATATCGGACTGCCCATCTACTTATTTGCTCACAGTTCTGGCAATTGGACTGGGCTTCAGCTAGTCTGTAACTGCTTTCAAAAAAATAAAGCTCCAAGAAGAACTAGTGCCAAACTTCTTAGTGATAGGTCAGAAATAAAGTAATTTACAGTGCATGTTACTCTGTGTATATCATATGTGTGTCTGTATGTGTATATACACATGCATTTTCAATGTTACATTTTTTGTCATAGAGAATTTATGTAATTAGGCAATACTCCCACTGGTAATTCACTGCTTAATTATTCTGCCTAATTCTATTATTTTGGGTGAGTGGTACATTTCTTCAGTATAGCTTAATTGTTTTCAGCTTTGCAACAGAGAGCAATGCAGGGGTGAAGCAGTTGTGTAAAATGCATGGCCACCTGTGTTGCCGAGCAATGCAATAGTGTGCACAAACCCTTACTATGTTGACTGGAGCCAATGCCCTACCTAATTATGATTTTTTGAAGGACATGCTGCTAATTGTGATGTTTGATGCACATACTGCTGAATTCTGTGTTGTGGGGTAACATGCTGCATAATTGTTATGCGGGGGACATGTCTTCCTAATTGTAACGTAAGAAATGGATGATGCTGAAAGGAGAGGGGGCTTCATCCCAAGCTGCTTTTGCTGGGCAGGCCGACTGTGATGTTTCACAGATTATCAAGTCCCTTATGCTGGGCATACACGGTTAGTTTATTCTTATCAATCGAGCCGCTGATGGCTCGATTAATAAGATCCAACCAGTCCGATCACCGCAGCGGATCGATACCGCACTCGATTCCCGCGGGGGGTTGACAATAGTAAAAAACGAAGCGCTGATAAGAAGCGCCTGCGGGGACGAGCGGGAATCAATCCGCTCGCACGCGTGGACGAGTGGTGACGTGCCGGCATCAAGCTGCTGACTCGATACCGGCGCATAAACTAACCGTGTATGCCCAGCATTATGCTGGGCATACATGGTTAGTTTATGCGCCGGTATCGAGCCAGCGGCTCAATGCCAGCGCGTCACCGCTCGTCCACGCGTATCGATTCCCGCTCATCCCCGCGGGCGCTTCTTATTAGCGCTTCGTTTTTTCCTATTGTCCGCCCATGGGGATCGAGCACGGTATCGATCCGCTGCGGTGATCGGACTGGTTGGATCTTATCAATCGAGCCATCAGCGGCTCGATTGATAAGAATAAACTAACCGTGTATGCCCAGCATTAGGGCCTGTTCAGACAGAGGCTTGGGGGCGGTAATCGTGTCATTTCCAGCAAACAACACCTGCTTTGTCTATTCATATGAATGCAAGCAGATTATTCTAACAGCTTTGCCAGCAATTCCTGGCATTTGCCTAAATGCAGTGGTAGATCTTGCTATCTTGTCTTATCCTGGACTCCTTCAGCATCCAAGATTGGTTACGTTTGGCGGTTCTGTGTCCTCCTGCACAACTGAATGACGGGAAGCACTGACAAAGACAGCCAAATGCTTTTCTGCTCAGTTACAGAGAAGCATTTGGTTTCGGCTAAACAAGCCACAGCTGCTACTGCCCCCTGACGCCCGTGTGAACCAGGCCTTTCACTTCTGAAAAGTGTTCATTTTACATCTTCAAGTAAATGAATTCATTTCTGCTGCTTACCTTGAGCAGAGCATTTTCTCTTCTTGCTGTCAGTACAAGGTGCGCTCCTGCCCTGGAGTAATGGTATGCCATTTCTTCACCAATACCTGTGCTTGCACCAGTAACTAGGACCTTTGCATTGGCAAGGCTTGCTGAAAAAAGTTGGGGGTAACTGTCACAGAAATCTAGTTATATAGTTTTCATTGCACCACTGTTCTTATAAGTGTGCAGTACCCTATAATAAATCTGCAACTAATGATGCTTACAGAATGACATTTCATTGAATATACATAACATTACATCCTTAACTTACAGTGTGTATATAACATAAAATATAATTAGAAGACTAGACTTTTTTTTAGGTTATGAAGGGGTAAAGGTTGGAATCTCTTTCAGGATGAAACACTGGGGGACATTTATCAAGAGTGTCTGAGACAAAATATTGGTAGGTTTTTAGAAATCCATGCAGAACTGTCTCACACATAATAAGAAATCACCAAATAGTGCAGTTTTCTTCTTAAACTGTTGTAAAATAGATAGGAGGAGTTAGGAAGGTTTCTTAGACAGTCCAGTGTATTAGGGAAATTACTGTTGCTGAGGTAACCAATACATCTTCTGCTGTATTGCATCAATGTCCAGCACTGGAAGGGTTAAGCACAGAACAGCTTCACAGGATTCAAAGGAGGGGGGCACTTCCCAAATCATGTCTAACCTGCACTGCACAAGCTGTGTAGAAGTGTTATTTGCACTTTTCTTAACTGTAATGCAGTTCTTGAAATTCAAACTAAACTAGCTCTATTAAGTAGGATTTAAGAATTGTCTTATTATCATGCAGAGCTGTTCCCCCTGCTGATTAGAACTGTTTTTAAGAAGAAAAAACTATCGGTAATGCTTAGATAAATCAGGCCCACTGTATCCTTACTGACTAGAGAATTACGGTCACTTCCTGCCTAAGAGATACAACATGAAGTTGGAGACTTTTCTCCACAGAGAGATATAGTGCCACTTAAAGGAGTTATCAAGGCAAAAGTAACAAAATAAGGGCTACTTACCCGGGGCTTCCTCCGGCCCCAAGCTCCCAGCATGCCCCTTGCCGCAGCTCTGCACGCAGCCGTTCGCCGCAGCTCTCTCCCGGGAGGGAGCTGCGGCGAACAGCTGCGTGCAGAGCTGCGGCGAGGGACATGTTGGGAGCTTGGGGCTGGAGGAAGCCCCGGGTAAGTAGCCATTGTTTTGTTACTTTTGCCCTGATAACTCCTTTAAAGCGGTATGACATAACATAATATTACGTAATAATAATATTATGACATAATATTAAATAAAAATGTGTTTTCCTACTTTTTATATCCTATACAGTTATATTATTTGCTTTTGTGTATAAGTATTATTATTTATTTAAAAATTACAAGTTCCCAAAGTACAGTTTTATTTGCTCTGAAAGCTGTCATTGCATTTTATTCATAACTGATGTATTTATATTGTAATGTACCTAGTAATGATTTCTGAGCAGTGTTTCAGTTCAGGACACATTAGGAGAAGTTTCTGCACAGTCAGGGAATGTTTACATTCCTCTCTGCTACAATTAAGTAAACAAAAGATAATTTTACCACCAGTTTGGATGTGGATCTCCCTGCAGCTAGCATTCTATTGCAAAAGTAAGTCCTATGTTTTAACCCTTTGAATGCTGTTCTGCTAAACAAAAATGTGGTAATATATTGCTGTAAATGAGCAAAGAAGAAATGCTGAGTTTTATACCACTTTAGATGTTGCTAAAACTGCTTGTACCATTGAGAGATATATGTATGGCTGCTGTATTGTACAATGTTGGATTTCACCTCACATTTACAATTTCATCATCTAACAATAGAAAGATCACTTATTTCCTGAATGACGTATTCCATCTACAGTATATTCTTACCAGGATCAAAAGTGTCTCTGTACAGATATCCAAGTAATGCCACAAAGGCAACAGCACACGATCCTTTCATGAAATAGCCCATTCTGATTTAATGAAGACTTGCACTCTGCTCAGCCCTTGCAGACTTTTACATGGTGTGATCAGAGTGTAAATGCATTTCCTACTTAGTACAAAGGGTCACATGATAGATTAACACTGTAACTGCCTGTGTTGCATAACACACAGAGGCAGTTCCTGTGTGCACTTTAATCTCAGCTCTTTGTCATACTGATACAAAACATAGCCTGAAAAACGGGAATTGTGAGGCTTTTCTTCACACTTACAAGAATGCAGGCCATTAGTTGAATAGAAAACTATTTGAGTTGATGTATTAGGCCCCTTCCTCACTTGCTACGTTCTATTACAGTGCAATTATTCTACAATTGCACTGCAACGGTCCCATAATGTTGCACCGCTCGTTGCCGCTATGGTGCAACCATACAGTGAGGCATATAGTACAATGAAGGTATGCCATATTGACAATGTAAACGCGCTTGTTGTACTGTTAATGCGCTGTATGCCATACGTTACTGCGCTGCATGGCGATCAATGTGATAGCCCCATAGGGCTATCCTTGCTTTTGTGACATGATGTGGTGATATTGTGCGACACAATGCAATGCAATAGTGCAAATGTGAAATGATCAATCTCAGTTATTGACGGAGATCAGCAAAGCACAGTCAATGTAATCCTATGTGAGCATTCTCACTGCAGTGTTGTGTCTTCTGTAGAAAAGCAAACGTGCTGCATACAGCATTTTTGTGTGAGTTGGATTAAAGGAATGGTGAAAAATCCCACCTTCTTTCAAAATCGCACCAAAAATCTTTATGCAAAATCGCAATTGTTTTTTGTAATTTTCAGTGTGAAATAGCCTTAAAGCTAGTTGTATAGCTGGATAGTGTACTAGTTAAAGGACAACTGAAGTGAGAAGAATACTGAGGCTGCCACATTGGTTTCCTTTTAAACAATTCCAGTTGCCTGGCAGTCCTGCTGATCTATTTGGCATCAACAGTGTCTGAATGACACCAGAAACAAGCTTGCAGCTAATCTGGTCAGATCTGACAATAATGTCAGAAACACCTGATCTGCTGCATGCTTGTTCAGGGTCTATAGCTAAAAGTGTTACAGGCAGAGGATCAGCAGGATAGCCAGGCAACTGGTATAGCTTAAAATGAAATAAATATGGCAGCCTCCATATCTCTCTCACTTCAGTTGTCCTGTAAGGGCTCTGCCTCTGACACAGGGAACCAGGGTTCAAATCTTGGCTCTTGCTGTTCAGTAAGCTAGTACCTATTTAGTAGGCAGGGCCGAGGCATAGGCTGGAGAGGCTCCAGCCTCAGGGCGCAGTGTAGGAGGGGGCGCACAATTCATTCAGCTGTCATTCCTAATTGTGTTTGAAGCAGAAAGAAATAAGAAAAAGGGATACATGGCAGTGACTGCAAGCCAGATAACTAGATATTAAGGTGTTGTGGAGGTTGTGGGCCCTGTGGCGCTTCTTAGTCTAATCAGTGTGTGACGGCTGGGGTGGCAGGGATGGGGGGGGGCGCACTTTGGTGTCTCAGCCTTGGGTGCTGGAGGACCTTGTCCCAGATCTGTCAGTAGGAGACCTTGGGCAAGACTCCCTAACACTGCTACTGCCTATAGAGCGTGTCCTAGGGGCTACAGCTCTAGCCCTTTGAGTCCACCACAAGAAAAGCGCAAAATAAATGTCCTGTGTCTTGTCTAAAGGATATTTAGAAATAAGATGTGGACTATGACGCCAGATTTTAATAAAATACTTTTAAAAACGGATACATTTGTTTCATTTGATTTTTTTTTATCACAGTGTTGGTGTCATATGAATCTTTACCTCTTAAAGGATACCCCAAAGTGACATGTGACATGATGAGATAGACATGTGCATGTACAGTGCCTAGCACACAAATAACTATGCTGTGTTCTTTTTTTTCTTTCTCTGTCTGAAAGAGTTAAATATCTGGTATGTAAGTGGCTGACTCAGTCCTGACTCAGACAGTAAGTGACTACAGTGTGACCCTCACTGATAAGAAATTCCAACTATAAAACACTTTCCTAGCAGAAAATGGCTTCTGAAAGCAAGAAAGAGATAACAAGGGGAATTTCTTATCAGTGAGGGTCACACTGTAGTCACTTCCTATTAGAGTCAGGACTGATTCAGCCACTTACATACCTGATATTTAACTCTTTCAGGCAGAGAAAGAAAAAAGGAACATAGCATAGTTAATTATGTGCTAGGTACTGTACATACACATGTCTATCTCATCATGTCACATGTCACTTCGGGTATCCTTTAAAGAGAATCTGTACTGTGAAATCTTACATAAATAAACGTACCAGCCTGCCTTCTCCTAGCCCCCTCTGTGACATTTTCGCTGCTCCACGCTGCTTTCTTGGTGATAAAATCACTGTTTTATTTATTGTTTCTGCACTCTATTACAGAGACAGTGCAACTAGAAAAGGCTGCAGCAAGCTAGACCACATTAGAACAGGTGTAGGAACTTATAGAATAGAAGAAATAAGGCTGAAAATTTTGTTACAGAGTCTCTTTAAAAAGGTAAAGACTCATAAAATAACCCCTTTTGCTATTCATTTGTGTAGACATGGCTATTTGCTATCATTAAAGCACACCTGAAGTGAGAGGGATATGGAGGTTAACATATTTATTTCCTTTTAAACAATGTTGTCTTGTTGATTAACTGCAGGTCAGGTGTTTCTGACTGAAGTCTAACTGGATTAGCCACATGCATGTTTCAGGTATGTGATTCAGCCAATATTGTAGCCAGATAGAGGTCAGGCAACTCAGGGCCATTTCTAGCCTTTTTATCATTCTAGGCAAAAGTCTTGTGAGGCACAAGGGCCAGAAGGAGTCACAAAGGGGAAGAGAAGGAGTCACCCAGGGAGGCAAAATGAGGCATAAAGGAGGACCGAAGGAGGTACAGTACGACAGAGGGATGCACAAGGGGGCAGAGGTAGTACAAGTGAACAGAAGGAGGCACAGGGGGACCAAAGAGGCACAGAAGGAGGCACAAAGGGGCATAAAAGGAGGAACAGGGGTGGCACAGGGGGACTGAAGGAGGTGCAAAGGAGGACAGAAGGAGTCACAAAGGGGACAGAAGGAGACACAGGGGAACTGAAGGAGGCACACAGGGGAACAGAAGTAGGCACAGGGAGCAGAGGTGGCGGGGGGACTGAAGCAGGCACAAAAAGACAGAAGGAGGCACTAAGGGGGACAGAAGGAGGTACAAGGGGACAGAGGGATGCAGAGGGGGACAGAGGGATGGATGGGGGGAGAGGTGGCACAGAGGGACACAGTGGCAGTTGCCTGCAACTAACACTATCCAAATCTTGCAACATCTGCTCTCCAGGGACCTGCAATGCTACAGCAGGCCAACAAACTTCCTACTGCTGCACACACACAGCAGAAGCAGGTGATAGAACACCCAAGAAGTGGGGCTTAGCTCAGGGGCATGGCGCCCCCCAGGACCAGTGGCACTCTAGGCAGTGGCCTGCAATGCCTATGCCTAAAAACTGCTCTGAGGCGACTGGTATTGATTAAAAGGAAATATGGCAGCATCCATACCCCTCTCAGTTCAGGGGCACATCAAGTGGAGGGTGACCAGAAAGCAAGATATGCGTTTTTAACCACTTTACCCCCCGCGGTCCGAATTTCTCCGTCCCTCCCCCCCCTAAAAAACCAAGGGATGGAGAAATCCATACCTCCCGCGCTACCGCCGCTGTCCGTGCTCCCGCCGCTCATGCGCGCGCTTCTGCCGCTCGTGCATGTCGCCGCCCGCCTGCCCGGAGATCAATGAACGGGAAAATCCATTCCCGTTCGTTAATCTAAGCCCCCGCAATGATCTGCTGTTTATTTGAGAAACAGCGCGATCATTGTGATTTTCCCAGCCTCATACTGCTTCCTGTAAGCGTCCTTCTGGACGCTTACAGGTCGCATGACAATAAACTCACTGTGGCCATCTTGTGGCCAAATAGTAAAACTACACCCTAAAGCATTTTACATATACAAATACATTAGTTTTTTACAATAAATTAACTCATTACCTCCCACACTCCCCAATTTTTTTTTTTTAGTAATTAAAGAAAAAAAAAATACAATAAAAAAAAAAAACATAAATAGTTACCTTAGGGACTGAACTTTTTAAATATTTATGTCAAGAGGGTATAACACTGTTACTTTATAAACTACGGGCTTGTAATTAGGGATGGATGCAAAACTGAAAAAAATGCACCTTTATTTCCAAATAAAATATTGGCGCCAAACATTGTGATAGGGACATAATTTAAACAGTTTTATAACCGGGACAAATGGGCAAATACATTTCATGGGTTTTAATTACAGTAGCATGCATTATTTAAAAACTATAATGGCTGAAAACTGAAAAATAATAATTTTTTCCCACATTTTTTCCTATTTTCCCATTAAAACACATTTAGAATAAAATAATTCTTGGCATAATGTCCCACCTAAAGAAAGCCTAATTAGTGGCGAAAAAAACAAGATATAGTTAATTTCATTGTGATAAGTAATGATAAAGTTATAGACGAATGAATGGAAGGAGCGCTGAAAGGTGAAAATTGCTCTGGTGTTTCAGGGGTAAAACCCCTCAGTGGTGAAGTGGTTAAAAATATTAAAATTATTAGAGATTGCAGAGATGTCTTATAAATATTTTCCCTGAGAAAATCCATGTTTAAAAATCAGCTTTACAAGCTATGCAGGGATTGTCATGGAGAATTAAAGTATGATCGGGATTGACTTTGCTGATATGGCACTTTATTGATAAATCTGCAGTTGGGATGTTTCTGTTACTGATAGAACATCTCCATCTACTACAGTGTTTGTAAATCAGGCCTAGAGCAGACTGGTTGCCTCCCCCTATTACTGAATGTAAGTTTTTAAGCCTTAACCAATGTGTCTGAAATAAATCCTTTTGATACCACAAATTTGAATTCTGCTTAGTCAATGCAAAATTGAGATTTCTGGATGGGAGGTGGCACTCCCACCTCTGCTGGGGGTATAGTGCACCAGCTCTATCTTATGGATAGAGTACTCAGAGACGGTGGAGGTCAACAGTGGGCAGGTAGTCAGACACAGCAGAAGTTGACAACAACTAGGTAGTCATGTGCCAAAAGCAGTATCAAAGCAGATAGAAGATAAGTAATAAGATTTGGCAAATCAATATTCAATTGGTGCTGGTGGTGGAGAGTGACATCAGTTGTTTCAGGCAGTGCTGGTCAAGAATTTTCTGCATATCTTAAAGGAACTTGATTAGTCCTACGTGACCCGAGCGCTCCAGTTAACAGAGACTGTTTCGCTTATATTGCAGGATTGAGGGGTGCCTGCATTCTACTACCCCATACATCCAGCTTGCGTCTTGCTTTAGCACCCGCTATTTGTAGCCGGGATTCCCATAACTGAGCGGGCTGCGTGAAGCTGGCCCCACTACAATCAGCACAAATAAAAATTCTACCAAGTTTGGTTAGTGCTACGTTTGTACCCATTTGTGCTGCAAAAATTAAGATTAGTACTGCTTTCATTTTGAAGATAATAGCACTTATTTCCAAAACAATACTATCACCCAGCCCCCATACAACAACCTACAGAGAGGAAATCGGTATGCATGGGTAGTGCTGTGCATGTGTTCATTTGTGCTGCAAAATCATCTTTCTATCTTTTATAGTTTTTTGAGATATTCACATTTTTATAAAGGTCAAAAGTTCACTCAGGCTCACTTAGCCTTTGCGATGTTGTAGGGAGCCTGAGTGAACTTTTGACCTCTATAAAAATGTGAATATCTCAAAAACTATAAAAGATAGAAAGATTATTTTTGCAGCACAACATTTGCAACACATGCACAGCACTATCCACCCATACCAGTTTTATGTCTGTAGGTTGTTGTATGGGGGCTGGGTGATGGTATTGTTTTGGAAGTAATAAGTGCTATTATCTTCAAAATAAAAGCAGCACAAATCTTAATTTTTGCAACACAAATGGGCACAAATGTAGCATAGCACTAACCAAACATGAAGGAATTTTTATTTGTGCTGATTGTAGGGGGGCCAACTTCACAGAACTTAGCGAGTGCCTTCTTAAACAAGGCATCAGAGGTTAAGGTTAGGCGGGGGAGTGGTTGTCAAGGTTGGGGAGGGTTAAGGTCAGATGCCTATTAGGGCACCACGGGGGTGGGGGGTTGTTTAAAGGTTAAAGACAGCCCAAGGTGAGCTCATAAAAGAAAAGAAAAAAGTAGGCTATCTGATCCGGGGCCTGAGCGGATTAGGTAGCCACAAACAGGGACGGATTTCGGCCAAGGCCACCTAGGCCATGGCCTAGGGCACCACAGGAGCAATGGCACCAAAGCAGCAGGCTAAACTGGTGCAGCATTTGCAAGCTTGGGAGGGGAGGTGAGGACCTGACCATGGTACTCTGCTGCCAGTCACCTGTGCTGCGGCCACCTTGCTCTCTGTGCACGTTGGCGTTGTGGTGGGCAGCATTGGAGACAAAGGGAAAGACTATGCCTTGGCACTGGAGACGAGTGGAGAAATGAGTGACACTGATGGCTGCTGAAGTGCGGAAGGGGGGAGTGGGAATGGAAGGGATCAAGGGAGTCATCTAGCTACCTATGCTGGAGGGGGAGGGGTCCTCAGGCTACCTATACTACAGGGAAATGGAGGAGGGGTCACCTGGCTACCTATACTGGAGAGGAGGGGGGTCATCTCGCTACCTATACTAGGCGGAGGGGTCATGTGGCTACTTATTCTGGAGGGTAAGGGGAGGGGTCATCTCGCTACCTATACTGAAGGGGGGTGGCTGGTGACAGTGGCCTTGGGCGGTAAAGAGAACAAATCCGGCCCTGGCCGCAAAAACCCCCGCCGATCCTGTGGGGCCCACTGGCCCACTTTCACTTTCATGACCTCTGGGTCACAATGCTGGAATGAAAAACTGTCTCTCATTCACAGTGTGCAGGGAGGCGGGGGAGCGGCAGGGGGCATGGCCATGGAGAGAGAGCTGCCCAATGGCAGCTCTGGAAACCCTGTAGGAACACCCCTCGAGGGCGTTTTGAACAGGGAATTTCTCTCCCCGTGTTTACCTCAGAGATGGCGACAAATAATGTCACCAATCTCTGGGGTCATAGCTTGGCGGTGGGGTGGGGCTGTAGCGTGGCAGGGTGGGGGGGGGGGGCAGAGAGCTACCGGGAGGCACAGAGGCATGTCATGAGGCAGTGAACATGCCTCTGTGTCCCATCTGCCCACCCGACCACCCTCCCAAGAACCACCTTGGATTCTCTTTACGTATTGGTAGAGGGAGGGCTCTGAGTAAGACTAGAGAGACGTTGGGTCATAGTAAAATATCGGTAAATATTACTGATATTTTACTCAGTTACAGATTACTCAGGAAGCTTATAGTGAACCAGAACTCCTAGGAGTGTGTAAGGGCTACAAAGGACTAAAAAGCCCTCTTACTAAAATGCAATGCAAAACAAAAGTTTGTCTTCTTAAATAAAAGGTATCAATCATTCAGATTGGAGTGAGCATATGATGTATTCCACAATGCATCACTGCTTAACCTCCTGGGGACCGGCAGCCTAACCCTCCTTAAAGGAAATATCTAAGCACTTAAAAAAAAACCCCATCTACTTACCTGGAGGTTCCTTCAGCCCTTTGCAGCCAACATGTCCCACACCGCAGCTCTACTCTCAGCCGACCTCGCAAGGTCGTCCTCTACTACACCTGCGCGAGCGTCGTTGTCAAGAAAGTCCACGTTGTCCGGAGTGTACTGTGCAGTAGACTTAATTGACAGTCGGCTCATATGACAGACGAATCTCTCCTCTTGGGTGCGTACAGTCACGGCGGAAGCGGTAAAAGCACGTGGCATAAATCCTACGCCGCATCAGGCTTAGCCAGCCACAAGCCCAGCATAGGATTTACTACGTACGGTCCCCAGGAGGTTATTATGCAAATCATCCTTTCTTGCCCCTGTAAGCTAACCACACCTCCAGAACCACTGGAATGCAATGATGTGTCAGCTTGTTAATTGTACAGAGTCACAATAATCCATCAAGCATACAGACTGTTTTGGATTGGTGGATCCTCATCAGTGCATGGCATGGATTAATGTGGCTCTATGGGGTAGGACTTGAAGCACCCAGAGATACAGAATTCCCAGCAAGCTCATGGTGAACTAGAACTCCTAGGAATGTGTAAGGGACTACAAAGGAGCAAAAAGCCCTCTTACTAAAATGCTATTCAAAACAAAAGCGTACTTTCCTAAAACAGAAGGTATTTGCGATTATTCAGATTGGAGTGAGCAGCACGGTGGCGTAGTGGTTAGCTCTCTCGCCTTGCAGCGCTGGGTCCCTGGTTCGAATCCCAGCCAGGGCACTATCTGCAAAGAGTTTGTATGTTCTCTCCGTGTCTGCTTGGGTTTCCTCTGGGCACTCCGGTTTCCTCCCACATTCCAAAAAACATACAGATAAGTTAATTGGCTCCCTCTAAAATTGGCCCTAGACTACAGTACTTACACTACATAATATAGACATATGGCAATGGTAGGGGTTAGATTGTGAGCTCCTTTGAGGGACAGTTAGTGACAAGATATATATATATATACACTCTACAGCGCTGCGTAATATGTCGGCGCTATATAAATACTAAATAATAATAATAATGATGTCTCCCACGATGAATCATTGTTGATGATGCAAATCATCCTTTGTTGTCCCTGTAAGCTAACCAGACTTCCAAAACTGCTGGAATGCAACGATGTGTCATCTTGTCTTGGTGCTTCAGGTCCTTCCCCATAATGCCACAGTAATCCATGCCATGCACACATGAGGATCAACTAATCCGAAACAGTCTGTATGCATGTTGCATTATTGTGGCTCTGTACAAATAACAAGCTGACACCTACACATCATTGCATTCCAGTGGTTGTGGAGGTGTGGTTAGTTTACAGGGATAGCAAAGCATGATTCACATATTTAGCAGTGATGCATTGTAGGAGACATCACTTGCTCACTGAAATCGGAATAATCGCAAATACCTTCTGATTTAAGAAGGCATATTTTGGATATTTTACTATATTAATGTAGCAAAATATCAGTGAATTTCCATATATTCGACTACCACTACCCTACGCCCTTTTAAGTAGGCGCTAGTTTAAAATGTTTGCCTCTAACCTGACCTCTTCAAAAGCAATAGCAACTGGTGAGGCAGTAAAACCACAGAACAATGGATTAGTAAAATGAAAATCAAGCTTTACTGAAAACTTTTTTATTTTTTACTATTAGCAAGTTTAAAAAATAACACTGTACTTGTACAATACCGCAGATTACAGCTTAATCAATTATTATACAATAGTATTGAAATCTCTGTACAATGCCCATTCACTGTTTCGTCATCACTGTTTGAATTGACTTCGCAGCCTTGCAGTTTGTGTAGCTGCAGCCTATACTGCATCCATTGCACACACAGCAGCAACACACAGCTACATACAGCCTGCGCACAGCTCTCCTTCACTACTTGCGCCTAAGTACTCAGTCACGTGACCGTGACGTCACACGCCCGTCCTTGCTGAGGAGAAACATGGCGCCAGCCGTGCTGAGACTTCTCAAGTGAGTCCTGCGTTGTATGACATAATATTTCACATATAATACATGATGAGGATGTCAATAAACGTTTCTGTAGTATGTGTTAGGCTAAGTATTGCTCCGCCTGTATGTTTTAGAATAATATGGCGAATTCCCCCTGTGACTGCGAGGACACCTGTGTTGTGGGGGTCAGTGTGACATTACATTGGAGTGAATGCAATTACTCTCTGTTGGTTATTAGCCTTGTACAGTGCTTATTGTTTACATGTTTAGTATGGGGTATTCACTGAGTTTCTGGGTGAAGGGATGCTGGAGGAATGTGAGCACAAAGTGTGTGATAGCACAACACAGTGTCTACTTACCTGGATGGAGAAAGCACAGTTTATATGAGCATAATTATATATAAAAAAAAAAAAAAAGTGTTGAAAGTAAGGGTATGGCTGTGTTCACAGTGGTACCGCATAAGTGTTGCTTTGTAACCTGGCTTGCTGCAATGAACTGCACCACCTGCATACATATGAAATCGCCGGAGCAGTGCTTTTCAGCGCTGCTAGATTTGGGCGCAGCCAGCACCGCCATAGACTGTAATGAGAATCAGTATATAGTGGCGCTCAGTGAGTAACGTCGGCTCCGTCAGAAGAAGGAGCCGAAGTTGCTTAAAAACACAATGATTCGGCTTCCAGCAATCGCTGGAAGCCGAATTATTTCATTCCCCTACTATCCATGGCGGCCTGGAGGGGGAATAGTAATTAAATTGGCCCGGACTTGTGCAGAAGCAGGATCAGCCATATACCGGCTGTATCCTGCGCCCAAGTCTACCGGTGCCGATTTCAAATATACTCTGAAATCGCCGCTGGTAGACTTGGGTGCAGGATACAGCCGGTATATGGCTGATCCTACTGCTGCACAAGTCCGGGCCGATGTAATTACTATTCCCCCTCCAGGCCGCCATGGATAGTGGGGGAATGATATAATTCGGCTTCCAGCGATTGCTGGAGGCCGAATTATTGTGTTTTTTAAGCAAGAGCCGGACGGATCCGTCGTTACTCACTGAGCGCCGCTGTAGAAGTGATTGCCATTATAGTCTATGGTGGCGCTGGCTCCGCCCAAATCTAGCAGCGCTAAAAAGCACTGCTCCGGCACCACCTATGTGATGTTCACAGTTCGACGGGTGTACAGCATTGTAATCCAGTGTGTTACCGAAAAATGTGCACTTTGATAGTGAAGCATACTTTGCATGTATGTGATGCAATGTGTCGGTGCTACATTTACTGTATGCAACGCAATGTCAGTTGTGTATTCTGTTCCGTTGCATTCCAGATGTTACAGGGAATGCAACACTCACTGGGCCAAACTTATCAAATCATTACAGTGTTTTCTTCTTAAAAAGGTTCTGTGGCATGTAAAAAAACAAAACCAAAAAACTGACACTTACCTGGGGCTTCTATCGGCCCCCTGTAGCTGTCATGACCCGCGCCGTCCTCCTCCGATCCTCTGTACTCCGCTCCCGGTCTAATTATTAATCTAACGCGGCCGTGCATGTGCTCACTCCTGCTCGCGTCTCCGGGAGCTTACTGCGCAGGCACAGTACAAGATGATCATAGGAGGATGGCATGGGACATGACAGCTACAGGGGCAGATAGAAGCCCCAGGTAAGTGTCAGTTTTTTTTTTTTTTTTTTAACATGCCACAGAACCCCTTTAAACAGTTCTAACAAGCAAGGGAACTGGTCTGCATGATAAGAAAATTCTTAAATTCTACTTAATAGCGGCAGTTTAGCGGGAATTCCTAGAACTGCACTACAGTTAAGAAAAGTGCAAATACATCGCTAAACTACAGTAGATTAAGAAGTGCTTAATAGCAGTTCTACAGATAGTGCAGCAGTACATGCTAGGCATGATTTGTGAAGATAACCAGAAGACAATGCACCAGAGATAATGACCAGTCTCTACCAGTACTAAAGCCTCATCTACACAGGTAGATGAGGCTCCGATGTGCCTTATCAATCGAGCCGCTGATGCGGATCGATTGATAAGATCCGACAGGACGAATCTCCCCACCGCCGATTCCCTGCTCACTCCCCGCGAGGGGACAATGGCAGGGAATCGAGCGGAAGATAAGCGACGCGGCGGGCACGCGCGGGGACACGGAAGAGGCGATCTACAGATGGTGCAGCAGTGCATGCTAGGCATGATTTGTGAAGTGCTCCTCCCCTCTGCTGAATCGAGTGAAGCTGCTCTGTGCTTAACGTGTACCTGAGCCAAAGCTCAGGTACGAAATTGGATACTTATTGATAGATAGGGAAACCTCAGGATCCCATTAAGGCTTCTCTATTCTAAGGTCCAACCTCGCTGAGCACGGGCCCCCTGAGGATTGGTGACAATGCATTGTCACGAATTATATCAAGGCCGTGCAGCTGCTCTTACTGATTCATGGATGCGCGGGTAGCGCAGTAAGCCGGAATCGATGGCGGGCCTGCGTGTCATATACGCATCCATGAGCCAGGAAGTGGAACTGCGTGCCCCCAATGTGGACTGAGGGATTGAAACAAGCGAGGGACGCTCGGGTTAGCTTTAGGCCTCTTTCACACCAAGACATTGCGTTTCAGGGGACAATAAGGTCGCATAACGTGCCCCTAACGCAATGCATGGTGGTGTTGAAGTTGGACGTCAGATTGAGCCGCGTTATGCTGCTCTTGGTGCGCTGTTTTAGTTCTATCTATACTGATAGAACAGCCGCTCCAGGATAGTGATGGGAAGTCCGGATCTTTTCAAGGATCCGGATGATTCAAATCGGATCATTAAAAAGATCTGGATCTTTGAACCAAATCATTTGAATCATTTTACTAAGGAAGCAGACTGGGGGTGAAATGATTAGCAGGACACGACTTTCCCTGCACTGTACATTCTGTATATTCTTGTTTCTTCCAGACATCCACTGTGAACCGAATCGTTCATTGTTATGTTCCGGATGATTTGACTCACAAAAAAGATCCGGATCAAATGAACGATTCATTCATGATCTGGATAACACTAAGAGTCCAGGTTACGTCACCACAGTGCAGTGAGTATTAATTAGCCATGTAGCTTGTCACTGAGCATGTGCAAGCAGTATAACGCACAGCATGCTGCACTTTCATTCAACGTGCAGCGTTACAATGTAACGCAACGTAGGCACTGTGAACCAGCACATTGATTTTTCATTGCTGTGAGTTGGGCTGCGTTACAGGATGCTCTAACGTGCGCCTGTAACGTCCCACAGTGAAAGCAGCCTTAAAGAGACACTAAAGCCACTTGAAAAACTTGATTTTACCGGTTATTTAGCTAAAAGAGAATCTGTACTCTAAAATTCCTACAATAAAAAGCATACCATTCTCTTCATTATGTTCTCCTGGGCCCCTTTGTGCTGTTTTTGCCACTCCCTGCTGCAATCCTGGCTTGTAATTAACAGTTTTAGGCAGTGTTTACAAACAAAATACTTGGCTTCTAACCAGAGTATCATAGGCTGAGAAATAGCTTACTGTGTGACTCATGCAGAGCTTGGAGAGGGTGTGTAAAGCTTCTGCCAATGACAAGCAGTGCTGCACATTCCACACATTCCAGCCTCAGCCGACAGAGGAAAGAAGATAAGATTTATTACAGAGACAGTGCAACTAGAAAAGGTTGCAGTAAGACAGACCACATTAGAACAGGTATAGGAACTTATAGGATAGAAGAAATAAGGCTCAACATTTTGTTACAGAGTCTCTTTAAAGGAAACCTAAACCGAGAAAAAGAGTTTCACTTACCTGGGGCTTCTACCAGCCCCATGCAGCCATCCTGTGCCCTCGCAGTCACTCATGGCTCTTCTGGTCCCCCGCTGTCAGCTCCTTTCGTTTTTTGCTGACTGGGAGTCGGCTGGCCGCCATGCATACCTTTTTACGCATTCCCGCTGGTGCAGGAAGCTATCGTGGACATTATCACAAACATTTTTATGCGTAACGGGTGCAATGTGTAAAATTTTACGCTTTGCACCCGTAACGCGTAAAATGTATTTAATGTACGCGATAGCTTCCTGCACCAGGGGGAATGCGTAAAAAAGGTACGCATGGTGAAGGAGCTGACAGCGGGGGACCAGAAGAGCCATGAGTGACTGCTAGGGCACAGGATGGCTGCATGGGGTTGGAAGAAGCCCCAGGTAAGTGAAACTCTTTTTTTCGGTTTCCTTTAATGCCTAGTACACACCATACAATGTTCTGTTATGCTGGGAATACACGGTGCGTTTTTGCGCCGGAATCGAGCCGCTGGCTCGATACCGGCGCGTCCCCGCTCGCCCCCGTGGGCGTGTGGATCTATTCCCGCTCATCCCCGCGGGCGTTTGGATCTATTCCCGCTCGTCCCCACGGGCGTGTGGATCTATTCCCACTCGTCCCTAGCAATTAAGCATTGTTCTACTCAGCAGGAGATAACCAGAAGACAATGCACCAGAGATAATGACCAGTCTCTACCAGTACTAAAGCCTCATCTACAGGGGTAGATGAGGCTCCGATGTGCCTTATCAATCGAGCCGCATTAGCTCGATTGATAAGATCCGACAGGACGGATCTCCCCACCGCCGATTCCCTGCTCGCTCCCCGCGAGGGGACAATGGCAGGGAATCGAGCGGAAGATAAGCGGCGCCGGCGGGGACGAGCGGGGAATCAAATCCGGCGCACGCGCGGGGACACGGAAGAGGCGATCCGGCGGCTATTCGAGCCGCCGGATCGGAGCCTCATCTACCCGTGTAGATGAGGCTTTACAGAAAATAATCTAATTACAGAAAATCTAACAGAAAAATCAAACAGAAAATTGTATGGTGTGTACTAGGCATAGTGCTGGACATTGATTCCTAAGCTTGATTTTTTTTTCAGGTTTAATACATTAGTATTATATATTTATTTACATTAAATCTTGTCAGTTAACCTAAAATAATCTACCATAAAGAATACAGTGGGTTGCAAAAGTATTCGGCCCCCTTGAAGTTTTCCACATTTTGTCGCATTACTGCCACAAACATGCATCAATTTTATTGGAATTCCACGTGAAAGACCAATACAAAGTGGTGTACATGTGAGAAGTGGATCGAAAATCATACATCATTCCAAACATTTTTTACAAATAAATAACTGCAAAGTGGGGTGTGCGTAATTATTCGGCCCCCCAGAGTCAATACTTTGTAGAACCACATTTTGCTGCAATTACAGCTGCCAGTCTTTTAGGGTATGTCTCTACCAGCTTTGCACATCTAGAGACTGAAATCCTTGCCCATTCTTCTTTGCAAAACAGCTCCAGCTCAGGCAGATTAGATGGACAACGTTTGTAAACAGCAGTTTTCAGATCTTGCCACAGATTCTCGATTGGATTTAGATGTGGACTTTGACTGGGCCATTCTAACACATAGATATGTTTTGTTTTAAACCATTGCATTGTTGCCCTGGCTTTATGTTTAGGGTCATTGCCCTGCTGGAAGGTGAACCTCCGCCCCAGTCTCAAGTCTTTTTTTTTTTTTAAAGATTCTTTTATTTTCAAGAATGTTTTCCAATACAAACAACATACATGAATAAGACAAGTCAAAGCTATTAAAGAAGTGAACATTTCCAGCCAAATATTCATACAGATTCCCCGGCAGATATCCAGTGCTGACGAGTAGTGAAAAAAGGTATGTTTTGATATTGGTGTGACTAGTCCAACACTTGATTGACCAAAGAGAGTTCTATTACAATAGTAGATAGATGAGAATAGGAAGGGTCCTTTGTACTGTGTAAGGTGCATCATAGTGAGAGGCCAGGGCCCAGAAGGGATCATACCCCGGACTCTCGCGATAGTAATGGGATTCTTCTTATAAAGTGAGCTCAGTTTGGTATATTGTATAAAGTTCACAATTGCGCCAGAAGGGTTTCCATAGGATTGCTTATTTTACTAAGAGTGAGAGTATAGAACATATGTACAGATAGAAGGAGAGAGAAAGAGGTTTAGTGGTGAGGGAGAGGAAAGGAAGAAAGGTGAAGAGGTGGAAAGGGTCGTGTGCATTACCTGGTGCCGCTTAGTGTCAGTGTTAAGTTTGCCAGGGGTAACTATCTTAGAGGTCGGGTGTGGGCAGTGGTCTCCTCCAGGGAGGGGGGGGGGAAAGAGAGAGGATTTAGCTGGAGGTGAGAGAGACATAGCGGGGTGTTTCGATGAACTCAAACCAGCCAACCCAAGTCTTCATAAATTGGTCACGTCTTTCATGCATAGTGGAGGTGAGATCCTCCATCTTTTGCACCCAGTCAATCTCTCTGAGCCAATCTTTAATTGTAGGGGGATCTGGTGATTTCCAGCGTCGGGCAATTACAACTTTGGCCGCATTAACTAAGTGTCTTGTAAGGGTTTTCTTATATCGTCTAATTGACCATTGATTATGATGTAATAGGAAGAAGGCGGGAGAGTCAGGGGGGAGATGATCTGTGAGAGAATACATGATATCTCTCACATCGCTCCAAAACTGCCTGAGTTTATTGCATGACCAGAATGTGTGTAGTAATGTGCCCGTCTCTAGTCCGCATCTCCAGCATAATGGGGAGACCGAGGGGAACATTTTATTGAGTCTGGAGGGGGTCAAGTACCATCTGGTAAAGACTTTGTATCCTGCTTCCTGGCTTCGAGAGGAGATAGAGGACTTGTGGGCAAAAGTTAAAATTTTCCCCCATTGTTTGTCCGTAAAGGTCATATCTCGGTCCTTCTCCTACTTAATTCTATATACTTGGCAGGGTTCCTCAGTAGCGTTTAGGAGGGAATAGACCAGAGATATAGTGCCACGGATATGGCCCTCTCCCATACAGGCGTGCTCAAGTGGAGTAGTGCGTCTGTCAAAACTCGCTATCGATCCCTGGGAAAGTAGAAAGTGTCTGAATTGGATAAGGCTCCAAATATCTAATGTTGGGGAACCCAAGGATGAACGTAAGGCCTCTAGCTCTGTCCACTTCCCCCCCGATATCAAATGGTGAGCTCTAAGGGTGGTGCCTAATTTCCATGGGACATAACCTCTTGGGTCAAGTCCCATAGGGAAGCTCTCATTGCCTAGAATGGGCATCAGGGGAGATGGCCAGGGTGAGATAAGTGGCAGTTCCCTGTATTTAGCTAATATGCGAATGGTCTGCTGGGGAATAGTGGCTGCCGAGTTTACTTTTAAGGGGTGAATAGACCAAGGTCTACCCTGCAGTGAGCTACCTGTTAGCTCCTCTTCCATACTCACCCATCGCTTGAGGGAGCCGTGCCTGTGCCAGTCAATCACCCTGATCAGAGAGGCTGCAACGTAATATAGGCGTGGATTTGGGACCGCCATTCCACCTGATTCCTTGGGAGCAGTTTGAATAGTATATTTTAACCTGGGTTTCTTACCGTTCCAGATAAATTGGGAAAAGATTCTCCTTAACCACCCTGGCGTTCTGATTAAATCACCAGGGTGGCTGCGGGAGGGTTTTTTTTAAATAAAAAAAAAACTATTTCATGCAGCCAACTGAAAGTTGGCTGCATGAAAGCCCACTAGAGGGCGCTCCGGAGGCGATCTTCCGATCGCCTCCGGCGCCCAGAATAAACAAGGAAGGCCGCAATGAGCGGCCTTCCTTGTTTTGCTTATATCGTCGCCATAGCGACGAGCGGAGTGACGTCATCGACGTCAGCCGACGTCCTGACGTCAGCCGCCTCCGATCCAGCCCTTAGCGCTGGCCGGAACTTTTTGTTCCGGCTGCGCAGGGCTCAGGCGGCTAGGGGGGCCCTCTTTCGCCGCTGCTCGCGGCGAATCGCCGCAGAGCGGCGGCGATCAGGCAGCACACGTGGCTGGCAAAGTGCCGGCTGCGTGTGCTGCACTTTATTTGATAAAAATCGGCCCAGCAGGGCCTGAGCGGCAGCCTCCGGCGGTGATGGACGAGCTGAGCTCGTCCAGACCGCTCAGGAGGTTAATTGTGTGAAGTAGGATGAGGGAATGAAAATAGGCATTGTCTGGAACAGGTATAGGAGACGTGGCATTATCGTCATTTTGATGATACAACTCCTTCCAAACCAGGAGAACTGGGGCTTGTCCCAAGACTGCAAGTCCTGTTTGATGCGGTGCAGGGCAGGGGTAAAGTTTGCAGATACCAGGTCTCTGGGATTAGGTGTGATCTGAATGCCCAGATATTTCAAGGAGCGAGTGGGCCATTTAAAGGGAAAATTACTTTGTAAAAGCGTCTTGAGTTCTCCTGGGAGTTGTAAGCTTAATGCTTCACTCTTGTCGTAATTGATGGACATGTTTGATATCTCTCCATAGGTTTTGAATTCGGCCAACAAATTTGGAAGTGAGACGTGGGGGTTTGTGAGGAAAAACATAAGGTCGTCCGCATATGCAGCTATTTTGTGAGTAGAGTTGGGGAAAGTGACTCCCTGTATATCAGGATTATTTCGGACTGTGCACAGGAACGGCTCCAAAGAAAGCGCAAAGATTAGGGGTGAGAGAGGGCAGCCCTGGCGGGTGCCATTGCGTATATAGAATTGGTCTGATAGTGTGCCGTTTGCTTTCACCCTAGCAGTAGGACATGAGTAGAGAGCCAGGATACAGCTAAGCATATTATCTGGCAGACCTATATGCCTAAGTGTGGCTGCAATGAGGTCCCAGTCCACCCTGTCGAAGGCTTTCTCTGCGTCCGTTGAGAGCAGGAGAGTTGGTATGGACTGTGACCTCACCCAGTGCATAATGTTCAGAGTTCTAATGGTGTTGTCTCTGGCCTCTCGGCCCAAGACAAAACCCACCTGATCATAGTGAATTATGGAAGGAATGAGGGGGGCCAATCTATTTGCCAGCATTTTCGCATAGATCTTCAGATCTACATTAAAGAGAACCCAAGGTGGGAATTACTTTTACTATTGGGGCACAGAGGCTGGTTGTGCGCACTAAGACCAGCCTCTGTTGCCCCATCGTGTGTCTCCATGTCCCCCCTGCTCGCCGCTATACCCCCCGCATTGCTGGCGACACGCAGCGTGTCGCCAGCTCAATGTTTACCTTGCGCTGTCAGTCAGCGCTGCTCCCCTGCCTCCTCCGCATCGGCGCACCCGCCCGTGTCCCTTCCCTCCCGCTGATAGGAGGGAAGTGACGCGGCGGGTGGCGCCGATGCGGAGGAGGCGGGGGAGCGGCGCTGACTGACAGCGCAAGGTAAACATTGAGCTGGTGACACAGCCAGCAATGCGGGGGGTATAGCGGCGAGCAGGGGGGACATGGAGGCACACGATGGGGCAACAGAGGCTGGTCTTAGTGCGCACAACCAGCCTCTGTGCCCCAATAGTAAAAGTAATTCCCACCTCGGGTTCTCTTTAAGCAAAGATATAGGCCTGAAACTCTGGCACTGAGCCGGATCCTTACCTTCCTTTAGGATTACGGAAATGTGGGATTCAAGCATTTGAGGGGAGAAGGAACTCCCACCCAAAAGGGGGTCAGAGATGGCATTTAATGTTTTGAGAAAATGCGGGGACAATTGCTGTGCAAATTTCTTATAATATTCTGCTGTGTAGCCATCTGGGCCTGGTGCTTTGCCTGAAGGCGTTTGAGAAAGGGCTATGTGTAATTCGTCTTCTGTGAATGGCTCCTCTAGCATTTTAGCATCATCTGGGGATAGCTTCGGCATCTGTGATCGTTTAAGATAGTCAGCTATTCTACTCTGCTTAGCCTCTACATTGGATGCAGGGTGATGATGAGGGAGATTATATAAATTGGAGTAAAAATCCTTGAAGGTCTCTGCAATCTTTCCATATTTATAATGCATTACTGAGTGTTTATCCTTAATACAAGGTATGTAGTTTGAGGATTGTTGGGTTTTTAATGCTTTGGCCAATATTGAGCTACACTTGTTGCCAAATTCGTAGAAAGTGCGCCGACAACGCAAGGCTGCGTATTTTACTTTAAAAAATAATAGTGATTTGAGTTTTTCTCTCAGGTTTGTAAGAGTAGCCAGTGTTGTAGGGGCTCTATCTCTTTTATGTTTCTGTTCTAGCTCACCAATCGATATCAGGGTGTCATTAATATCTTTATCTCTTTCTCGCTTTTTCCTCGCCCCTTCCCTAATCAGAAGTCCTTGCGTAAAGCATTTTTGTGTTTCCCAGATCGTGATGGGAGACATATCTCCAGTGGCATTTGTCTCAAAGAATTCCCCCAGTTCCCGTTTGATTTTCTGGAAGACCTGTTTATCTTCCAGGAGAGAGTTGTTTAACCGCCAGGAAGCGGGACCTCGTCTGTTTTCCCCGATGGCTAAGTCTACAGAGACTGGAGCATGATCAGATAGGGAAATGTTTCCAATAGAGGGGGCTGAGGATACTGAAAGGAGGTTATGGGAGACAAAAATATAGTCTATCCTGGTGTATGCATTGTGAGGGAAAGAGTAATATGTATAATCAATCGCGGATGGATTGTGAAGCCTCCACACATCTACTAGTTGCATTGAGCGTAGTAGTGATTTACATTTACGTAGAGCTACGTGAGAGACCGATGACCTTTTTGAGGAGGAATCTAACTCCGGATCTAGAGCCATATTTAAATCCCCTCCCAAGAGGACACTGCCCTCGGCAAAAGCGTGGAGTTTCGCCATGAATGACTGGAAAAAGGTCGTCTGCTGGACATTAGGAGCATAGAATGAGCCTATAGTGATCTTTTGATTGTACACCGTACCTTTAATCAAGTTAAATCTGCCTTGTGGATCTTGATATTGCTCTATTAGAGTGAAGGGAGTATCCCGTGAGATTAAAATGGCAGTCCCCTTGATCTTTGATGATTGCGGGGAGCTGAAGAACGCAGTTTTAAAGAACCTATTGAAAAGCCTGGGCGGGTTCGGGCCCTTGAAGTGCGTTTCTTGTAGACAAACTACGTTCGCTCTCTCCTTGTGGCATAGGTGTAGTATAGACGACCTTTTTTCAGGTACATTTAACCCTCTGGCATTAAGAGAAAGTAATTTAAGTGACTGATGGAATTGTCATGATCAGAGAGCGGTCCAGGAATGACACACGACCCAATGTAGCAGGTGAGATTGATAGGGGAAAGAGGTAGAAGATAAGGGACAGAAAAGGAAGAAGAACAGAGATGCGTGTAAAGAACCACGCATAACACATAAGTGTCATAAACATTTTAACCTTTGTTCCTGGAGTGGACCTTTCCGGGTCCAGATCCAGAATGAGTCTCAACTCGATTTCCAGGGAGCCGCAAGGGTTCCCCTTTGTATCGGCGAGTCGCCCTGGGGTAAGTGTGCCCGCAGTGAACCAGCGAGTGAGCCTCCTCACTCCCGGGCGACCGCATGTATAATGATATATTACATAAACATGCATAACTAAGAGTAGCAGAAGAACTTGTATAACATCTATTAAGTGAGCTTTGGATAATGAAAGGTGTCTTGGCTGCCTAAGCTATAGGCGCATCACAGATCCCAGTCTCAGCTAGAGCTCGACTCCTGTGGGCAGCCCAAATGGCCCCCCTCCCCCCTAGATCCCCGCTTGAAGTCCGTGGTGTTAGTTGCTTATGAATGTATTTCTATACTGGTCAAGGATGCCTGTTGTGAAAGAGTACGACTCTAAAAGCGGTATACTAATCTGATTAAAGTGAAACTCCGTAGGGAAAGCTACATCTGATACAGCCTACCGCCTATATGGTTCCCCTGCAAGAGTCACAGGTGTGTCCATAAATCATCCCTCCGTTTGTCCCACCATTAATTTAAACTCAGGTCCCCCACCTCCCACACCCCCTCCGGCCTAGAGCCGCTCCCTGCTTCCCCCAAGCCGTTACACATTCCCAATCCACATAAAAACGCTGACATGGATACCTTTTCACAGTAAACAGCCTCAGCACATAATGATAATCAGTAGCATGGAAAAGAGCGTACATGGAGGAGAGTGGGCTCCGAGGGGTCGATCAACCAAGTGGGGATATCTAGTGTATATCATTAGTCCGGGAGGGAGAGCAGCAACTCATCCTCGTGCTGGGAGAAGGCATGGAAGGCAGAGGGGCCGATAGGTGGGGACCCCGAGGTAGATAGCAGGTATGCGTGGAGTGGAGGTCTCAGGTGGTGTAAACATACCACAAATGGGCTTGATAAAGTCTGTCCACTATAGTGAGGATTTCAGGGGGAGGAAAAGTTTACGTCCATCGGTAATCTCCGAGGTTGCCAGAACATGGGAGGCGAAAGGGAGCTAAGTGACAGTACTTACGCAGGATCTCGAGGGTGCTTTTTTGCTTTCTGCGGCCTACCGAATTCCGGAGAGTCAGGGTCCCATTCCGTCAGGTCTACGGCGGCCAGTGACAGGGCCTCCAGAAATGCGGGTAGCTCACGAGGGTGGCGCAGAATGCAAACCTGGGTTCCTTTGGTGGCGATCAACTGGAACGGGAATCCCCAACGATATGATATACCCTCCTGTTTCAAAGCCTGTATGAGAGGACGTAGGGCTCTACGTTGGGCGAGGGTGAATGGCGCCAAGTCCTGGTAAAGCGTGACTTCAGCTCCGCCATGGTCTAACGGTCCGCTGGCGCGCGCTGCGACCATGATGTCCTCCTTGTCTTTGAAGTTGTGCAGCCTGCATATAATGTCCCGCGGTTGTTCTCGGTTAGTGGGCACAGCCCGGAGGGCTCTATGCGCGCGGTCGAATTTGAGTTTCTGGGCTGCAGGGCGGTTCAAGAGTCCGTTGAACAGGGAACTCAGCGTCGGTATAATATCCTCTGCAGGGACTGTCTCAGGGATTCCGCGGATCCTAATGTTATTTCGCCGTCCCCTATTTTGAAGGTCCTCCATCTGGTATCTCGTGGTTCGAGTTAGGGCCTGTTGCTTCTCGTTGGAATCTCTTAGGGAGGCAATTTCAGCTCGCAGCTGGGCAATATCCGTCTCTGTTGCGGAGACCCGGCCTGTGAGACCCGAGATGTCGGCGCGGATGGAGGCGATCTCCGACCTCGTGGAGGACACAATGCGCTCCATCTGCTCGTCTAGGTCCTGCTTGGTTGGAAGTGAGCGGAGGTACTTCCATATATCTTCCAAGTTGCTCATGGCAGCAGGCCCCGGTCTGGGCTGGCTAGCGGTTTGCGGGGATGATGTGGTCGGATCCGCCATCTTGGAAGCCTCGGGACTCGGTGCAAGAGCCTGAAAATATCGGGTCACAGGGCGCTGAGAAGGTGCAGAGTTCTTTCGATGTTTACTCCTACTCTTCTTCACTTTATCCATACCCTTGTAAGCATCAGGGAGTGGGAGATTGATGCATGTAGTCTCTAGAATAACATGCGGGCCCGGGAGCTCAGCAGCAATACGTCCTCACTCCTCCATTGCCGGCCACGCCCCCCCCAGTCTCAAGTCTTTTGCTGTTTTCAAGAGGTTTTCTTCCAAGTTTGCCCTGTATTTGGCTCCATCCATCTTCCCATCAACTCTGACCAGCTTCCCTGTCCCTGCTGAAGAGATGCACCCCCCGAGCATGATGCTGCCACCACCATATTTGACAGTGGGGATGGTGTGTTCAGAGTGATGTGCAGTGTTAGTTTTCTGCCACACATAGCGTTTTGCATTTTGGCTAAAAAGTTCCATTTTGGTCTCATCTGACCAGAGCACCTTCTTCTATATGGTTGCTGTGCCCCCCACATGGCTTGTGGCAAACTGCAAACGGGACTTCATATGCTTTCTGTTAACAATGCCTTTCTTCTTGCCACTCTTCCATAAAGGCCAACTTTGTACAGTGCATGACTAATAGTTGTCCTATGGACAGAGTCCCCCCACCTGAGCTGTAGTTCTCTCCAGCTCGTCCAGAGTCACCATGGGCCTCTTGACTGCATTTCTGATCAGCGATCTCCTTGTTCAGCCTGTGAGTTTAGGTGGATTGCCTTGTCTTGGTAAGTGTACAGTTGTGCCATACTCCTTCCATTTCTGAATAATCGCTTGAACAGTGCTCCGTGGGATGTTCAAAGCTTTGGAAATGTTTTTGTAGCCTAAGCCTGCTTTAAATTTCTCAATAACTTGATCCCTGACCTGTCTTGTGTGTTCTTTGGACTTCACAGTGTTGTTGCTCCCAATATTCTCTTAGGCCTGGTGCACACCAAAACCCGCTAGCAGATCCGCAAAATGCTAGCAGATTTTGAAACGCTTTTTCTTATTTTTCTGTAGCGTTTCAGCTAGCGTTTTGCGGTTTTGTGAAGCATTTTTGGTGTAGTAGATTTCATGTATTGTTACAGTAAAGCTGTTACTGAACAGCTACTGTAACAAAAAACGCCTGGCAAACCGCTCTGAAGTGCCGTTTTTCAGAGCGGTTTGCGTTTTTCCTATACTTAACATTGAGGCAGAAACGCATCCGCAATCCAAAATCTGCAGCAGCCCGGGAGTATGCGTTTCTGCAAAACGCCTCCCGCTCTGGTGTGCACCACCCCATTGAAATACATTACCCTAGCGTATCCGCAGCCGCAAGCGGATCGCAAACCGCAGCAGAACCGCTCTGGTGTGCACTAGGCCTTAGACAACCTCTGAGGCCCTCACAGAGCAGCTGTATTTGTACTGACATTAGATTACACACAGGTGCACTCTATTTAGTCATTAGCACTCATCAGGCAATGTCTATAGGCAACTGACTGCACTCAGATCAAAGGGGGCCGAATAATGATGCACACACCACTTTGCAGTTATTTATTTGTAAAAAATGTTTGAAATCATGTATGATTTTCGTTCCACTTCTCATGTGTACACCACTTTGTGTTGGTCTTTCATGTGGAATTCCAATAAAATAGATTCATGTCTGTGGCAGTAATATGACAAAATGTGGAAAACTTCAAGGGGGCCGAATACTTTTGCAACCCACTGTATATTTATGCTATTATAACTTCTCTTTTCTGTATCAATACAGCAGATGTATTGGTTACCTCAGCAACAGCAATTTCTCTCACACTGCACTGTCTGAGAAACCTTTTCAAGTCCTCCTATTTCAAGGACAAGTGTAGCGAGAGGTATATAGAGGCTGCCATATTTATTCCCCCTTAAGCAATACCAGTTGCCTGGCAGCCCTGCTGATCTATTTGGATGCTTTAGTGTCTGAATAACACCAGAAACAAGCATCCAACTAATCTTGTCAGTTCCGACATTAATGGCGGAAACACCCAATTTGCTGCATGCTTGTTTAGGGTCTATGTCTAAAAGTATTAGAGGCAGAGTATCAGTAGGCCAGCCAGACAACTGGTATTACACAAAAGGAAAAAAAAAACATAGCAGCCTCCCTAAAGGATATGGCCCAAAGTGGTTTGATTACTGAACTCAACTCCTTTAACCTCCTTGGCGGTATGGACGAGCTCAGCTCGTCCATAACCACCCGAGGGCGCCGCTCAGGCCCTGCTGGGCCGATTTTAATTTTTTTCTTTTAAAACACGCACTTTGCTAGCTGCGTGTGACTTACCATCGCCGCAGATGCGACGCGTAGCACAGCGCTAGGCTAGCTACATGATTTAAAAAAAATAATTCAAAAAATAGTGCGCAGCAGCCACCCTGGCGAAATCAATAGAACGCCAGGGTGGTTAATACCCAGGGGTGGATGCCATCTTGGCCAGGTGCCTTGTCTATTTTGATCTTATTTAATGTATGGGGGTAGAGATGGTTAATGGTATGCAAATATTTCCATTTGATATGCAAATTTAAAGTAAACCTGAGATGAGGACTTAACAAAAAAAAATATACAGTGATGTGAAAAACTATTTGCTCCCTTCCTGATATTCTTTTGCATGTTTGTCACACTTAAATGTTTCTGCTAATCAAAAACCGTTAACTATTAGTCAAAGATAACATAATTGAACACAAAATGCAGTTTTAAATGATGGTTTTTATTATTTAGGGCTGGTGCACACCGAGCGGCTTTTTCAGCGTTTCTGCAGCCGCGGATACGCTTGGTCAATGTATCTCAATGGGGTGGTTCACACCAGAGCGGGAGGCGTTTTGCAGAAACGCATACTCCCGGGGTGAGGCAATTTTTGGATTGCGGATGCGTTTCTGCCTCAATGTTAAGTATAGGAAAAACGCAAACCGCTCTGAAAAACGCCTGTTCAGAGCGGTTTTGCCGGTGTTTTTGTTACAGAAGCTGTTCAGTAACAGCTTTACTGTAACGATATATGAAATCTACTACACCAAAGCCACTACGCAATACGCTAGCTGAAACGCTACAGAAAATTAAGAAAAAGCGTTTCAAAATCTGCTAGCATTTTCCGGATCTGCTAGCGGTTTTTGGTGTGCACCAGGCCTCAGTGAGGAAAAAAAACTCAAAACCTACATGGCCCTGTGTGAAAAAGAAATTGCCCCCTGAACCTAATAACTGGTTGGGCCACCCTTAGCAGCAATAACTGCAATCAAGCGTTTGCGATAACTTGCAACGAGTCTTTTACAGCGCTCTGGAGGAATTTTGGCCCACTCATCTTTGCAGAATTGTTGTAATTCAGCTTTATTTGACGGTTTTCTAGCATGATCCGCCTTTTTAACCCTCCTGGCGGTCTATTAGAAACCGCCAGGGGGCAGGGCAGCACTATTTTTAAATTTTTTATTTTTTTAAAATCATGTAGCGAGCCTAGGGCTCGCTACATGATAGCCGCTGTACAGCACCATCCCCCCGCCCGCTTCGATCGCCTCCGGCGATCTTTGATCAGGAAATCCCGTTCAAAGATTTCCTGAAGGGCTTCCCCCGACGAACAGCGGCGATCGAGCGCGGAGCGGCGGCGATCGGAATGCACACGCAGCTAGCAAAGTGCTAGCTGCGTGTTGCAAAGAAAAAGTGAGCAAATCGGCCCAGCAGGGCCTGAGAAATCCTCCTGCGCGGCATAGCCCAAGCTCAGCTCGGGCTTACCGCCAGGAAGGTTAAGGTCATGTCACAACATCTCAATAGGATTCAGGTCAGGACTTTGACTAGGCCACTCCAAAGTCTTCATTTTGTTTTTCTTCAGCCATTCAGAGGTGGATTTGCTGGTGTGTTTTGGGTCATTGTCCTGCTGCAGCACCCAAGATCGCTTCAGCTTGAGTTGACGAACAGACGGCTGGACATTCTCCTTCAGGATTTTTTGGTAGACAGTAGAATTCATGGTTCCATCTATCACAGCAAGCCTTCCAGGTCCTGAAGCAGCAAAACAACCCCAGACCATCACACTACCACCACCATATTTTAATGTTGGTATGATGTTCTTTTGCTGAAATGCTGTGTTACCTATACGCCAGATATAACGGGACACGCACCTTCCAAAAAGTTCAACTTTTGTCTCGTCGGTCCACAAGGTATTTTCCCAAAAGTCTTGGCAATCATTGAGATGTTTTTTAGCAAAATTGAGATGAGCTTTAAAGGGACTCCGAGCTCACGAAAAAAAGAAAAGTTGTACTCACCAGGGGCTTTCTCCAGCCCAGTGCTGGTCGGGAGGTCCCACGCCGGCGTCCTGGCTCCTCTCCTTCTCCCCGCTCCGGTATAGCTGACAGGCCGCAGCCCGGGCGACACTCGGTGGAGTGTCGGGCTGCAGCTTCCGCGTATGACGCGGATTACGTCACACGCCGGCCGCCTCGCGTCATCACGGCGGCCGGCGTGAAAGTACTGCGCATGCGCGCTTTAATCGCGCATGCGCAGTACTTTCACGCCGGCCGCCGTGATGACGCGAGGCGGCCGGCGTGTGACGTAATCCTCGTCATACGCGGAAGCTGCAGCCCGACACTCCACCGAGTGTCGCCCGGGCTGCGGCCTGTCAGCTATACCGGAGCGGGGAGAAGGAGAGGAGCCAGGACGCCGGCGTGGGACCTCCCGACCAGCACTGGGCTGGAGAAAGCCCCTGGTGAGTACAACTTTTCTTTTTTACGTGAGCTCGGAGTCCCTTTAATGTTCTTTTTGCTTAAAAGTGGTTAGCTCCTTGGATATCTGCCATGCAGGCCGTTTTTGCCCAGTCTCTTTCTTATGGTGGAGTCGTGAACACTGACCTTAATTGAGGCAAGTGAGGCCTGCAGTTCTTTAGATGTTGTCCTGGGGTCTTTTGTGGCCTCTCGGATGAGTTATTGGGGTAATTTTGGTCGGCCGGCCACTCCTGGCAAGGTTCATCACTGTTCCATGTTTTTGCCATTTGTGGATAATGGCTCTCACTGAGGTTCGCTGGAGTCCCAAAGCTTTAGAAATGGCTTTATAACCTTTACCAGACTGATAGATCTCAATTACAATACTTTTGTTCTCATTTGTTCCTGAATTTCTTTGGATCTTGGCATGATGTCTAGCTTTTGAGGTGCATTTGGTCTACTTCTCTGTGTCAGATAGCTCCTATTTAAGTGATTTCTTGATTGAAACAGGTGTGGCAGTAATCAGGCCTGGGGGTGACTACAGAAATTGAACTCAGGTGTGATAAACCACAGTTAAGTTATTTTTTAACAAGGGGGCAATCACTTTTTCACACAGGGACATGTAGATTTGGAGTTTTTTTTTCTCACTAAATAATAAAAACCATCATTTAAAACTGCATTTTGTGTTCAATTATGTTATCTTTGACTAATAGCTAACGGTGTTTGATGAGCAGAAACATGTAAGTGTGACAAACATGCAAAAGAATAAGAAATCAGGAAGGGGGCAAATAGTTTTTCACATCACTGTACATACCTGGGACTTCTTTCAGGCTTATCGCTTCCTTGTCGTCCTTCTCTGCCTCCTCATTCCTCTGCAATTGGCCCTGGAAAGTCCTCGTTACCACGGCCAACTGTGCATGCTGGGCCCGGCTACGTGTGCGATCCTGCCGCATTCCTGGCGACGGGAAGTGGAGGAAGGCGAAGGAGTGATAAGCCTGGAGGAAACCCCAGGTGTGTTAATTTTTTTTCTTAAGTCCCCATCTTAGGTTTACTTTAATATGGTCTGTGCCAGATAAGCCTGACATTTTTGATTGTCCCAATGTCAAGCTGAGTACAATTTGCTTTAAATTTGCAAGCAAGAGGGAATTATTTGTATTTCATTGACCATCTTTAGGCTCCTTACACAGTCAGCTGACAGGTGGTGAATTCACCATAAGGTTGAATATGCCTTCCAGCCAAGCAAGCTGTGTTTTATGCAATAGTAGTTAATAGTTGTTGGGTCATGTTTTGCCATTTTGACATACAGTCCGTTTGTTCCAGCTGAAGAAATATTTACTCATCTCTCATATGTTTTTCAGGGTTACCACTAAAGCGGTTTTGGCAGGAGGTGCAATCTATCTGGTTTATGACTATGGTCTCCTAGGAAGTGGTGCCCAAGGAGAAGAAGTCCTGAAGAAGACTAAAGCAGCCGTGCCGCCTGCTGTTCATGAATGGGCAGATTACTTTGGTTTGCAGGTACAGTACTCAGTAGCTGAAGTTGTTCATGCAAAGGGATTTATGCTTTTATTATGTTTAAGCATTTCAGTTATCAATGTGGAATTGAGTTTTGAAAATGTTGAAAATTTCTTCCCAAGAGAATTTGACAGTTTTCTCAAGAACAGGACTCCTATCAGTAACTTTTCAACAAACTTGTCTTGATGCCCAAACATAAAGGAAGTTGGGGAAAATGTTACCAAGTATTTCGATAGGAACAAAAATAAAATTTCTCTTCCCCTTGTCTAAAGTTAACTACTTTTAGCCTTTTGGACGTATCTG